>NW_020954639.1:14259203-14276502 GCF_900497805.2 Vombatus ursinus | reverse complement strand
AAGTACTGCTTTGGCTGCATCTCACAAGTTTTTCTTTGTTGTCTCATTTTTGTCATTCTTTTTAATGAAATTATTGATTGTTTCTATGATTTGTTATTCTTTGACTCACTCAATCTTTAGGATTAGATTATTAGTTCCTAATCAATTTTAATCTATGTTTTCCTGGCCCTTTATTGAATGTAATTTTTGTTGCATTATAATCTGAAAAGGGTGCATTTATTTTATTTTATTTTTTTGCTTTTCTGCCTTTGTGAGGTTTTTATGCTCTAATACATGGTGAGTTTTGGTCAAGATGCTATGTACAGCTGAGAAAAAGTTATGCTTCTTTCTATTCCCATTCAATATTCTCCAAAGGTCCATTATACCTAATTTTTTCTAAAATTTGGTTAATCTCCTTAATTTCTTTCTTATTTATTTTATTGTTAGGTTTACCTAGTTCTGTGAGGGGGAAAGCTGACATTCCCCACTAGCACAATTCTACTGTTCATTGTCTTTTATAACTCATTTAACTTTTCCTTTAAGAATTTGGATGCTAAGCCATTTGGTGCATATACGTTTAATATTGATATTACTTAGATGTCTATGGTGCCTTTTAGCAAGGTGTAGATTTCCTGCTTATCTCTTTTAATTACATCATTTTTGCTTTTGCTTTTCTGAGATCATGATTGCTACCCCTGCTTTTTTTTTACTTTAGCTGATGCACAATAGATTCTGCTCCAGTCCCTATTTTAACTGTGTGTATTTTTCTGTTTTAAGTGTGTTTCTTGTATATTGTTAGATTCTGATATTGTCGATTCTGGTGTTGAATCAATTTTGCTATCCACTTTCATTTTATTGATGAATTTATCCCATTCACATTCACAGTTATGATTACTATGTTTCATTTACCTCTATTCTGTTTTCTTTTGTTTATCCTCCACCCTCTCTTTATCCTGTCACTCCTCTAAGGTCTGTTTTGCTTTTGACTACTGCCTTCCTTTATTTGCCTTCTTTTTTTAATCACTCCCCTCCCCCCACTTTTCTCTTATTCCTTTCAACTCCTACTTCTCTGTTGGGTAAGATAAACTTCTATACCCAATTGAGTGTGTGTGTGTATACACATATGTATTTATGTATATGTGTATATATTTATATATGTGTTTATATCTATATCTACTTCTTTGAGCCTATTCAGATGAGAATGAGGTTCAAGTATTACCCATCTCCCCGATTTTCACCTCTGCTATAAAAATTCTTCCTTGCATGCTTCTTTTATGTGAAATAATTTCTCCCATTCTTCCTCTCCCTTTCCCCTTAACCCAGTGCATCCCTCTTTCCTGCTCATCCACTTTTTGGAGATCATTCCAACATGACTGACTTACTCTCATACCCTCTTGTCTACGTAGAGTCCTTTTAACTGCCCTAATGATAAGGTTCATCTTCCTATAAAGAAATGTAAACAGTTTAACCTTATTGAATCATTTATGGTTTCTCTTTCATGTTTACCTTGATATACTTCTCTTATGTCTTGTATTTTGAAGTCAAGTTTTCTCTTCATCTTTGGTCTTTTTGTCATGTCCATTTTTCCTCTGAAGGATTATACTCAGTTTTGCAGGATAGGTTATTCTTGGTTGTAATCCTAGTTCCTTTGCCTTCTAGAATGTCATACTATAAGCCTTCTGTTTTCTTAGCATGGTAGTTGCTAATTCTTGTGAGATACTGACCAGTTCCATAGTATTAGAATGGTTTTTTCTGACTGCTTGCAATAGTTTCTCCTTGAAAAATATATATAAAATGTTCTGCAACCTTTAACATAGTCTGTAAATATTAACCATTATTGTTAATATCATTACTATTGTGGTTATTAAGAAGCTGTTGCTGCCTTCTCTTAATATAAGGTTGGATTCTGGAATCCTTTTTTTTTTTCCCTACAAGAGATTGGCACCCTGCCTTTTCATTTAACAAAACTGAGTCCCCCAATTTTATAAGAGCTTGATATTTTCTGAAATATTTCCCCTCTTCTCATAAATTCAATTATCATCTCGATGTTGATGATGCTCAGATCTATAGCCACATATATTCAGTAAAGCTTTGTACTAGGTTGGAGATTGAGGGAGAAGAGTTTTTTGTTTTCAGCATGAAGCTTACTGTCTAGCAGAAGACTGAGATATCAACCCAGATAGCTATAATGCCTGATATCACATGGCAAGTCCATTGCCCAAGATCCCAAAACAGAATCATAGCCTGATTCAGAGCCTTAGCCTTCTCTAGCCTCCTCCAGCTGGTAGTGGGCAAGTACTCTGAAAAGGCAGAATCATATAGCCTGTAAAATGATGTAAGTGGAATCTGCCTTTGAATCCTACCTTGGACTTTTTTTTTAAAAACTATGTGATCTGTGGACTAGTCATTAGAATTTTCAGAGCCTTGGTTTCTTCATCTGTAAAATGAGGAATAAATGTTTGCTTTTTTAATAAAATAATTTCATAGGATTATTGCAAGGAAAATATTTGGGAAACCTTAGAAATGTGAATTGTTCTTATTCTAACTCTCTCAGGCATTATTTAAATCCCAGAGAAATGGAATTTACCAAATTAAAACTTAGACGGTTCTAACAGATCCAGATCAAAGGCCAGTGAGACTTTGAGACTGCATGAAAGAAGCCTTCACCCTATGGAGACTCTACCTCTCCAGATTCAGTTCTACCAGTTTTGCATCAATACTGTATAAGCAACTCTTAATTTTGTCCACCTGAGAACTAATCTCCTTGTGCTTTGTATATCCACAGCACATTTTAAATCCTAAGTGGGCTTCTTCCTACAACCACTCCTCATCCGGGCTCTTTTCCACATTAGTCCAAGTCAGATATAAGAAAATAAAGGTGATGGGGAAATGCCACTTAAAGCCACTAAAAAAAAAAAAACAACTTTCTAATGAATTATTAGTTTGAATGATTCTGAGCTGGCCGTGTTGTCATCCTTCATATCGTTAGGAAATCCTACTGATGGTGGCACCTATCTACAAAAGTGAGTAAACCTTAAACGCGCCTTCTACGTTGCTAGAGCATTAATCGCTACAAACACCTGAAAGCCTCTGCTGCCATGGACTTAACGGTGCTTGTTGTTCACCCTCTTGGTACGAACCCTTTTGCTTAGAGTTGCACATCAGAGTGGAGAGAATCTCCCAACAAGGTTATCTCACTCCCTGACATTTCCCCTCTCCCCCTCCCAAGAATCCCTCCAGAAGTATTGTTCCAGCCAGTCCAAGGTCTCGACTTGCACCGGGGTTGTGACAAGGGTCAAATTGAGACGAGGAAAAAGTCTTCAGAGTCTCACTTCCCCGCCTCTCCCACGTCTGTCGTGAAAGCTGGGCTTGGTTGTGATTTCCACGGAACCTGCAGGGCCTGGGGGCCTTGCGGATACAGAAGTCAAGACAACTTCTAGCGAGTGACTCGAGGGGTCTGAGTGGCTTCCGCCCGACAGCGCTGCCTTTGATTTCTCCCGGGAGCAGCGGGCGGAGGCTGCCGCCTGTCAGCTCTCTTGGGGCTCAACATGGACACAGCCAGTCCGATTCCTAGGATGATTCCGAATGGCCAGAAGTCACCCTCGGATTACCGTCCGCGGTTTCCGCCGCGGGAGCCCGAATCTCTTTTATGGAAAGAGGTAGACAAGCTGGTCGCTTGTAACAAGAAGCAAGACCGCGCATCCCAGGCGAGGGGACCCCAGTGCCACAGCAACTGCATCGAGACCCCCCTGTCCCGGCTGTTCCGCAAATTGGGGCGCGTAGTGGGCAAGTACCCCTGGGTTTTTCTACTGCTGCCGGTGTTGCTGTCGGCCGGCCTGGGAAGTGGTTTTATGTTTCTGCACAAGCTCAAAACGGACAATATCGAGGAACAATTCACGCCCGTTGGGGGCCCGGCGAAGAGGGAGAGGAGCCTGGCCCAGGAGTATTTTCCCACCAACGACTCGGGTAGCTTTTCGGCGTCCAGGCTCACAACAGAGGGCTCGTTCGCCTCGCTCCTGGTGGTCTCTACGTCGGACTCGTTGCTGACAGTACCGGCTTGGGACGAGGTCAGGTCGCTGGACGCCAACGTGAGGAACCTAAGTATGAAGGACGCCAAAGGGGTTTCCTTCACCTACGAAAGGCTGTGCGCCCAGATGCTCGATGAGTGCAGTCTCTCTAACCCGCTTCTGAAATTTCAGGTTGTGCCCACGAACCTTACTTTCCCCGTCCTGGAGGTAAATAGCACCACCTCGGTCTTTCTGGGCAACCTGGTTGGGGGCGTGGAACTGGGGTCCGGGATAAGCCCCACTAGGAATCTGGAGAAGGCTAAGGCTCTGAAACTGGTGTACTATCTGCGCGAAGACGCAGCGTCCGACCTCGAACTGAGCCGCGAATGGCTGAGCGCTTTCCTCCGGGACTTCCCGTTGGTGCTGCAGGACCTGCGGCTGAAGGACTTGGAGGTACCTACAGGAGCGTGAGGCTGCAGATGGGGAGGCAAGGCTAGGGAGGGACCGTGGGATTTCTCTTTTCTAGGGCCTTAGGGAGTTGATCAGGGCACTGAGAGAGGTTAGGTGGCTTGCCCAGGGTCACACAGCCGATATGTGTCAGAGGCAATACTTGAATTCAGGTCTTGCTGGGGTCCAGTCCAGCTCACTATCGACTAGGCCGCTACGCTTTCCGGAGAAAACGCTTTTAAATGAGAGTTTCTGTCTGATGAAGTCAGTGGCTTCAGGCGGGCTGGGTTTTTTTCTGAGTCCCCTACAGTAGTCTAAAACCAAAAGGGTGGAAGCTGCCTAAAGACCTATCTAGGCTCATCACCAGAGTGAAATAGGGGCACTGGGCTCTGTCCAGCTGAGAGGGTATGGAAGCATTTAGAATTGGGTGCAACAAGAAGCTGCTGCCTTCATTGATATTACACTGTTCATGTTGGAAACATCCATTTTCCTCATTTTTCTGGGTTCAAAATTGATTTTGGAAATCCAACCTTGAGGTAATAGCCATTTTTGGGGGGGGGGGAGGTCTACGCAATGGGGTTAGGTGACTTGCCCAGGGTCACACAACTAGTAAGCGTTATGTGCCTGAGGTCGGATTTGAACTCAGGTCCTCCTCAATCCAAGTGCTCTGTCCACTGCGCCACCTAGCTGCCCCCACCGTTTTTCTTTTTTTAAAGCAAAGGAGGTTGCGACTCAGTGGGGAATGTGGGAGAAGAGGATGGTGCTAGCAAATTTTCACTTTTCTATAGCAAAAAATAGAATCTGTATATTTAAATTTCTCCTAGAATTTTTACATTATAAATTGTAAACTGTTGTATTTCATTCTTTAAAATTTATGTACAGATAAAAAAATGTAATTTGCCTGATACTGTTTTATGTCAGGTGTTCTACTTTACATCGCTATCCAGACAGGAGGAATTCGACGGAAATGTGAAGGAGGTCATTCCGTTGTTCTCTGTCTCCTATTTTCTCATCATATTCTTTTCAGTGGTCTCATGTTATAGGTAACTGTGCTTATTATTTTTTTAATTCTTAATTGAATATTATCTTCTCTTTGCTTTCATCATCATTTGCTTATGAGTAAGCTTAGAAGCAACAGAAACTGGTACAAGTTAGAACTGGCACATCATATTTACCTTGTTTACTGCCTTAATGGTCCTATTTTTGTATTTGTATTGAATATAATCTTATATTAAGAGAGCCGTGGAACCTTGAAGCAAGTAGTTGATTTTATGTTGAATTTAAAACATTATAGCAGAAATCATTGATAAAGTGTGTGCCCTAATTGTAACAGAAATGAGTTTATTTTTCCACTGTGAGAATCTTTGTTTTTCTGCTTATACATTTTTCTCTGGCTATATTGATAAAACAGAAGTTTGAGCTCTGAATTCAAAGATAAAAAAATATCCTTATTTGTTCTGGGGGGGGTGATGTTAAAAATTATCATGGCATTTCCATCATTCTTGCAAGGAATGCAAGTTGTGCACAAAAAAAAGTTTGAATGAATTCAATTTTAAAAATACTGGTTGAGTTGAGCAAAATAACTACATTTTGCCATTTCTGGGTGACACCCCAAATTAGTTTGATTTAATTTTTTCCATTTCAACCAGTTATTTTAGCATCCTATATTAATTCAATAAATGTTAATTAAGCACCTATTTTATCAAAGCATATTAAAGGTTTTGAGGAAGACATAAAAGGAAAATTAATAGTCCTTCCCCTCAGAAAGCTTACAATCTGGCAGAAGAGATTTTTCTATGCAATGCTTATCATAATTTACTTTTTTAATAGTTAAATATATAAAAGTAGTGCAATAAAGGTGCTGTGAGAGTGTAGAAGGGAGAGGGTTAGGAAGAGTACTAAGTCAAGGTGATTCCTAGGTTGCAAGCCTGAGTGTCTAGAAGGATAGCATTACCTTCAGCAGAACTACGGAAGGTAGGAAGAAGTTTGGCTTTTGGAGGAAAGATACTGAATATTATTTTGTACCTATTCAGTCTAACAGTCTAAAATGTCTACAAAATATCCAAATGGAAATGTCCAATACACAGTTGATATTGTGGGACAAGAGCTGATGAAAGTGAGAGCTGGATATATAGATCTGGGAGTAATTTACTTAGGGATGATAATTGAATCTATAGAACTTCATGAGATTACCTTGAGAGGAAGTATAAAAGAGGGCCCAGGACAAAGCCTTGGACTACACCCAGTTAGGAACATGGAAGATTTTGATGACTTGACTACCCACTACCTCCAGCATCCATTCCTCTGTTTTGCTTGTAAAGCCCTTTGCAAACTGTCCCCAACCTACCTTTTCCAACCTTATTCAGTATTACTTCACTTCCCATACTCTTTAATTTATGCTGTAGCCAAACTGGACTCCTTGTTGTCCCTCATGCCTGACTCCACATCCCATCTCTGGACCTTTGTAATGATTCTATCCCATGCCTAAAATGCACTCTTGCCTCACCTCTAACTCTTAAAATCCCCATTTCCTTCAAAATTTGCCTCATGTGCCACCTTCTCCATGAAACTTTTCTTTATCTCCACCTCCTGCTAGTGCTCACCTCCAGAATTGCCTTGTATTTTTTTTATCAACTTGTGCCTGTTATCTTTTCTAATAGACTGCAGACTCTGAGGGTATGGAGCTGTTCCTTTTTTTCTTTGCATCCCTAGCCCCTAAGACAGCCCTTGACACATAATAGGCACTTAATAAATGCTCAGCTATGGAGATGGAAGAGGAACAGTCAAATAGGAAGGAGGAAAATCAAAAGAAGGTGTGTGCCAAAATTGCAGAGAGGAGCAAATGTCCAGGAAGACAGGGTGGTCAGTAGTATCAGATGCTGCAGAAAGGTTAAAAAGAATGAGCATTGAGAAAAGCCCACTGGATATGATAAAGATCATTGGTAACTTTGGGACAAGCTGTTTCAGTTGAGTAATGAGGTTGGAAGTCAGTTTGGAAGGGACTGAGAATTAGGTGAGCTGAGAGAAAGTGAGGGTAATGACTGTAGACAGTTTGATGACATATGGGATAGAATGCTAGATTTAGAGTCAAGAAGACCTGAGTTTGAGTCTTGCTTCAGATACTAACTGTATGTTCCTAGGCAAGTCACTTAACCTGTGTCTCCCTCAGTTTCTGCACCTATACAATGGGATAATGACAACACCTATTTTAAGGGATTGGTGTTCAGATCAAATGAGATCAGATATATAAAGTGCTTTGCAAACAATAAAGCGTTATATAAATGTTAGCTACTATTAGCCTTTTTCTGGAAGTTTGGTTGTGAAATGGAGGAACGAGTTATCATTAATAGGGTTAAGAAGTTGGGGGATTTTTTGTTTTGTTAAAGGATGGGGAAACCTGTGTATGTTTGTAGGTAGCAGGGAAGGAACTAGAGATTGATTGAGCAGCTTAGAATTTATTTGTTAGAGAATATAGAACTATTGACAGTTTTGAGCAGGTGAATGACATTGAAACCATGTGGAGGTTCACCATCAGATCATTGCTGCTTTGCCTTGCCCCTGCCTGGAACCTTGAAGCAAAGGCTAAGTGGGTAAGAAACTTGGAGACTTTTAAATGTCAACACAGCAAATTCAGTTTTGTATTTGGAGGCAGGTTAATTCTGTAAATTCTCCATCAGTGATTCCTGTCACACCAATCTTCCTCTAGCTGTACTGGTACCTCAGGTCTGGTCATCTGGTCTCCCTATCTTTGGTACAAATGGCATTCCCATAAGACCTCCTCCTCAACCTATTCTAATCTACTGTCTCCCCACATAGCAGTTGAACTAGCCTCCTACTTCACTGAGAAGACTGAGGCCATCCCTCAACATCCCATCAAAACTCTACATTACCTACTATCTTTTGCTTATCTCAGATTACAGAAAAAGAGATGTCTCTACTCCTTTCTACCTATGTCCTTGATCTCATTCCTCGATGCCTCTTCTGGGACTTTTCTTTCTTATTCACCATCAGTCTTTCCCTTATCATAGGCTCTTACCTATTTGCTTTTGTCTCTCCAATTCTTTTTTAAGGCCTTTCTTTCACCCTTTTATTCCAATCAACTACCAATCTTCCACTTCTTCCCTTTCACAACTAAATTTCAAGACAAAAGTTGTCTGCATTATACCTCCACTTCCTCAGTATTTGCTCTTTCCTCAACCCTTGGGCTTCAGTTTCCATTACTCTATTGAAATTTCTCTCTTTAAGGCCACCAAACATCTAGTTATAGATCAAGTGAATTCCCCTCCCCCATTTTTTTCCTCCTTGATCTTTCTGAATAATTCTCTACTCTTTACCATCCCTCTCATATCATATAGATTCTTTTCCTTTGGCCCCAGAAACACCATGCTCTTGTGATTCTTCTCTTGCTTCTGTAATTGTGCCTTCCCTGAATCCTTCACTGATTGATGAGCCCTTTCTCCATACTTTACAAGTATGGTATTTTCCAAGGTTCTCAATCTTTGTTTCTCTCTCTTGACAACCTCATTCACTTCCTCAGTGGTCCAAGACCTGTTGCATTTAGTGGGAGACATTTTGAATAGACCACACAAGTGATCTTTAAGCAAAGACTGGCATATAACAGTGGGGATTAGGTTGCACTTGATGATTAATGGAGCCCCTCCCTACTCTGAAATTCCATGTTTCTGAGATTTAGCTCAAAACTCTGGATTTTACACTCTGGAGGATTTCAGAGAATGCCTATGCCATTTATTGACCCAAAATAAACCTAAATAGCTTTCTATTGAAAGAAGATGTGGGCTATGTTTATGCCTATACCTAAGGAAAAAAAGGAGGCTTGCATTGCTTTGTGTATATGTCTCTGTAGCTCCACATTGAGGGAGGCATTAACCTTCAAGAACCAGAATGTTTGGTCTTTTCAAAGTGGAGACTTCTATAAGTTAATAAATGTAGTTAAAGTCAGTGCTCTGAATAAATTCACTGTTTAGTGGTATCTTACAGATTTCTGAGAAACCTTTTTTGAATTAGCTGAAATTAAGTAGATGGGTCATTATCTCAATAATATTTCTCTTCAAATTTTTCAGGATGAACCACATAATCAGCAAAATGTGGGTGGCAGCCTTTGGAGTCATTTCAGCTGGTTTAGCGGTGGTGAGCAGCTTTGGCCTCTTGCTGTATTGTGGGGTGCCATTTGTCGTCACAGTTGCCAATGCACCATTTCTTATTCTAGGTAAGCAAAAGAGTAATAGAATTATAAATCCATTTCAATTAAGTTAAAAGATCTGGGAAGAGAAAGTTGATTAGGTTCCCTGAGTGAATGTCCCATGAATTCTTACACCAGGCCTACATGATACAAGATTATTTCTTTTTTTATTCTTACCAGTACATATAGACATACAAATAAAAGCTCACATAAGGCACAAAATTATTTATGTTGTTAAACTGTCTTCATTCAATAAACATTTATTGAGAACGTGATATGCATGCATATTCACATGTCTATCTCTCTCTCTCTGCCTCTCTGTTTATTGATCTATCTATCCATTCTATCCATCTTTTTATTGATCTATCGATCTCTATATCTGTCTGTCTTTTTGTTTATCTACTGATTTTTCTGTCTGTCTACTGATCTATCTATCTATCTATCTATCTATCTATNGGCACTGGGGCTACAAAGACAGAAATGAAACAGTCCCTGTCCTCAAGGAGCTAGTATTTTACTGGGGAGTGGGAGGGACAACATGAATAGTCAATAAAAAAATAATTTTTACTATTACTACCCTGAAGTAATTTTGGTGGAGAGAGCACTAACAACTTGATGATTGGAAAAGACAACGTGGCAACTAAGCTGAGCCTTGAAGGAAGCTAGGCATTCTTTGACATGGAGAGAGAGGCACCCTGTGCAGTCATATGAAGTCAGGAGATGGAAGGTAGGGTATTGAAAAGGGCAAGCAGAATAGATTTAGAGTTATCTGTATATCAATCAAGAAATCTAGTCTTAGGAAAATTTCAGAACAATATCCTACAAAAATGAAATGTACTTTAAAAATATTCAACAACATGATTTAGAAATTCAATAATCTTACATTCCTATGACTATCACCTTGACTATTCTTTTAAACAGTGAAGCATCTTAGGATCATAGATATAGACCTAGAAGAGGCCTTAGAGGTCAAGCAACCCTAACTCTCTCATTTTACATATGAGGAAACTGAGGCCCAGCTAACCCTTGAACCTTGAGAGTAAGATGCTACTAGCATGGTTCTGAGATAGTGAACCAGGGTGTAGAGTACCCTGAAGTATTATGGGGTATCTCTATTATCTAATGCCATTGTTTCAAACCTGCACCAACTATGTTCCCCTTTGTTTTAGGTGTCAATGACTAGTATCCCAGTTCCATTTAACCATTTAACATCAATTGACTAATATAAAGGGATATTTACTTTGAAGATATAGTAAACTTAAACTAGCCTTCCCCACATAGAGGACTCCTTCTCTTGTGCCTTCACATTAGCTATCCTCCATACATGGAATGCATTCCCTTTTTACCTCTGACTCTTGGAATCTTCTTTCAAATTCTCCTTAAGTGTTGTCTTCTACATAAAGCCTTTCTTGATTTCCTTCTGGTGTCAATTCAACCCTCCTCCCCTATTTATCTTGTATTTATTATTATCATTGATAATAATAACTAACATTTATGTAGCTCTTACTAGGCGCCAGGCACTGTGCAAAGTGCTTTACATTATCTCATTTGATCTGCACAACAACCTGGGAGGTGGGTACCATTATTGCCCCCATTTTACAGATGAGGAAACTGAGGCAAACAGGGATTATTGACTTACTCAAGGTCTCACAGCTAGTAAATGTCTGAAACTGGGTTTAAATTCAGGTCTACCCATTGTGCTACCTTTCCCAGTAGAATGTAAACTTCCTTGAAAGCAAGGACTGTTTCATTTTTTTTCCTTTATATCCAAAGTGCCTATCACAATGCCTGGCACATAGCAGGCACTCAAGAAATATTTGGTTAGTTGCTGCTATTGCTAGCATGTCTATGTTTATGACCAATAATAGAAGGAAAAGGGATGTTCCTTCTTTATTCCTGTATTTATTGAGAAGCCTTTTAGTGTATCTCCATTGCATATAATACTAACTTTTAGTTTTAGATATATACTTTTATTACTTTTTTTAAAAAAAGTTCTTTTATGCCCATTCTTTGTAGGGCTGACATAAACTGTTCTTGATGAAGACATCCTAGCTTTTTGTGATTATTGTATAGATGTTCACTAACAATCCCTTTAATATGTCATTCAATTTTGCCAGGGATCAATGTAAAGCTTGCTGCCTAATATTTTGAAGGTTCTACTCTCTTCTCTATTGGTGAATATTGGGCCAGCACTTGCCTTATTCCTATCTTGAGGTGCCTCTCCTTTGCTCCATGTTCTTGTAAAGATCAGTGATAGGAGCACAGCGATCACAGCTGCCAATTCTTGGAATTTAGTTAATGTTGGACTAAAGAAGCTAACTTAACAAAGACAGGTAGGTGATCTTTTACAATCTTTCTTCTTATCTTGAGTTTTAAGACCTTCTTACTTATTTTTGTTCTGTCCTTTCCAGGCCAAGGATTATTGAAACAAAATAAAAGTGGAGTTCAGTTTCGCTTCTCTTCGTTAGTGTGTACTCATCCATCCTATCAATACAGTCGTCTAGCCTTGGCTAGCTTTTTCATGTCCAGTCTTTCATCTTCCTCATTTCCCTTGATATAGGTTTTTTAAAAATTCTCCCTTTTGGTTGTCTTTTTTTTCCTTCACAGCCTTGTTCACACTGACTTTTAGTGTTCCTTATAAGATGATGTCATTTTGTATTTGTGGTCTATGATCTGTCTTTGCCTTTTTTCTGTGCATGTCTTTTAAAAATCTATATTGCTTTATGAGCTTCTTGTATGTACACATTGGAATCTTTAGACTACTTCCCCTTTCTTTCCTTTTTTTTTAGGCCATTGGGGTTAAGTGACTTGCCCAGGGCTACATAGCTATTAGTGTCAAGTGTTTGGTCTGAGGCCGGATTTGAACTCAAGTTCTCCTGACTTCAGGGCCGGTGCTTTATCCACTGCACCATTTAGCTGCCCCCTTTCCTCTTTCTTTCCTTGAGGACACCAAAAGGTATCTTCAGAATTTCATTCTTGACAGCTTTCCATCTCTCCTGAGCTGACTCACTTTCCCTGTAGAATTTTTGTCTATTGGAGGTTATGTATTATTTCTCTGAGCCCTTAGAGGTCTGGTGGGGGGGAGGGTCCTTCAAAATCTATGGTGTATAGCATACTATAACTATCTTTCATTCCATTCTCCTTTTTAAAGTAAGCTATTTATTTAAGCCATAGCTATCACAAGCAGAGTGATAAGAGACTGGTATATTTTTTATCCTTTGATACAAGTAAAGGATATGACATTATGGTCCCATGTAATTATATGTTCTACACACAAAGAGCATGATGTTTAAGTAGTTGCCATAGTCCCCAGTGCTTGAATAGTAAAAGTCCAAGTTTTATTTACTCATTGTAATACCCAGATGGGAGAATACAGGCATGATGATGATGATAATAATAATAGCTAATATTTATAAAGTGCTTTAAGTTTTTCCAAAATGTTTTATATACATTATTTAATGCTCACTAGAACTGTATGAAAGTAGGTGCTATTATTACCCCCATGATTACAGATTAAGAAAATGAGGCAAAGGAAGTTAATAATAACAAACATTTCTATAGCACCTACTAAGTGCCAGGCACTGTGCTAAACACCTTATGATTACTGACTCATTTGATCCTCACAACAGCCCTGGGAGGTAAGTGTTATCATTATCTCCATTTTATAGATGAGGAAACTGAGACAAACAGGCTAAATGACTTGCCCAGGGTCATATAGTTAATAGTTGTCTGAGATCATATTTGAACTCAAGTCTTCCTGACTTAAAATTCAATGCTCCATCCACTTAGATGCCATCATTGTCAAATTGATGGTTATGGAATATAGTATGATGACCATCTCCCCACAGAAATGTTTGTCCGGTTGCAGAGACAGGGGTCAGGGGATGAACCTGGATGTCTTGTGATACTGCTTCAGCTTAACATAGACATTCCTCCTGCTGACTACTCTGAAAGGGAGTATAATGGAATAGGGGCTCGTCCTCCACACCATAGTGAGCTACACTCTCAATGTTCTTCTGGATGCCTTTTTTTTTTTGCAAGGAATTTATTTTTATTCTCTTTCTTCCCCTATTGAGATTGGAGTGGCAGGGATATAAAGTGTATTTCTATTAATTAAAATAATTTTATTAAAAACAGAGAAGTAGGGATGGGGGTACTACAAATGTGGAATGTTACATGCTTTTTTAGATGAGGTCACCATATTGTTAGTTTTGCTTAGTTTTTCTATTTTGTTACATGAGAGATCTCAGGAAGGGCAAATGATCTGTAAATATTTGTCATGTAAAAACAAACACATCAAAGGAACTTTTTTTTTAAAGTTCATAGGCCAGCAGTGCCAATACCCTGTCTACTGTTACCACCATCTTCCAATAGCCACTAGACTCCGAAACCACTTGGCAGAAATAGGAATGAAAGGTCATATCTCTTCCCTACTTCACAAACTTCGTTAATTCTGATGCCTCCCCTCTATTGGTTAGCTCCGATTTATCTTGCATATGTCTTGTTTGTACATAGTTCTTTGCATGTTGTCTTTTCCATTAGACTGTGAGCAACTTGAGAGCAAGGACTGTCTTTTGCATTTCATTGTATCTGTAGCACTTAGCCAATTGCCTGGTACATAGTAAGCACTTAATAAATATTTATTGCCTGCTTCCCTGACTAAAATGGTGTTGTCACTTCCTGGAAATATTCCTATTATTTCTATGTCAATAAAGAAGTACTGGTTGCTGGTCTGATTCAGGTCCAGAACAGCAAATTTCCTCATCACTTTCTCCATCTTCAAAAGGATGAAACTATCATTAGTGCAAGTCAAAAATTTATTAGTTGTCCTGCTTCTGACAGCAAGATTTCTATCAGACACCCAGAGAGTTAGTTCTTTAGCATTATGATATCATTTTTTCCTGACTCCTTTGTGATATTGCCTCGACTCACTATCCATTTCCTTCTGGTTGGGTGGTTTGTTGAATAATTCCACCTCAACATCTCTTCTGATTCTCCACCTGTTGATACACACACAAATCTTCTCTCCATCTCATTTCACCACTCCAATACATGGATTTCCCTGAGCAGATCTTATTATGCAATAATATTCCACCAATCCTTCTATTGATTCATTTTGAATAATTTATGCCATTCCATAGTCACAATTCAGTTATGTTACATCCTACTAACTCTCAGGTACTTTTTAGTGTCTCTTATTGCCTCCTTGCCCTCCCCCTGCTTTTTTTATCTAGACTTCAGAACTTGGTAATAGTTAGTTGAGGCCGTGTGGTTTATCGTTGCCTTTCTTTCTGGATACTGTCTCCCATCATATTTTAACCACATTGGATCTGCTATGGGTATTTTTCCTTGTGTATCTGTGTAGACCCATGTACATCAGCAGGTTTCTCCCTCTTGCATTTAAAAATGTTTTTAATTGATATCTCTTGTTATATCACATTCATTTTAAAATCTTTCCATCCCTGACCCTTCTGAGTCATTTCTTATAACAAAGATTAAAAAAAGAATGAAAAAAGCAATTTAGCNAATTGATATCTCTTGTTATATCACATTCATTTTAAAATCTTTCCATCCCCGACCCTTCTGAGTCATTTCTTATAACAAAGATTAAAAAAAGAATGAAAAAAGCAATTTAGCAAAACTAATCAACATATCAATTGAGTGACAGCAATATGATAGCAATATTCCACATTCTTAGTCCCTCTGCAATGAAAAGAAGGAGGTCATTTGTTCATCTCTTCTCTGTGGTGGCCATGTTTCATCATTATAATCATACATCTTTCAATATTGCTTTGTGAATTTCTTTTTTCTTGTTGCTTTTATTTTCACTTCTCTTGCTATAGTCTGAGGTGTGTATTGTTTTCTTATTTAACTCATGTAAATCTCCCAATTATTCTCTGGATGCTTTTAATTCATCATTTTTTAGTGTGTAGTAACATTCCAATACATTCAAGTACGACAATTTGTTTGGTTTTTATCCAATCAATGGGCAACCCCTCCCCAAGAACATTTCATTACACATACAACACAAAAGCAGACTCTATGCATTATTGTGAATCTCTTTCATAGGAGTATGATCATAAGTTCTACATGTTACTTTCAAAATTTTCTTGCTTGTATGTGTTTCCTTCTGAACTTCCTTCTGTCTCTTCTGTGCATTTAAAATATTATAATGGCCTTTTTTTTGTCTTTACTTTTGCAAACCCTCCTTATTTTGACTCCTCTACCCCAACTGAAAACTAAGAGAAATAAAGAAAAAAAAAGGATTTGTAACAAATAAGCACAGTCAAGTAAAACAAATCAACAAAGTGGCCTTGGCCAAAAAAATATGTCTCATTTTCACCTGTCTGTCAGGAGGTAGGTCATATACTTCATCACAAGTCTTTTGGAGATGTAGTTGTTCAGATTTCTCAAAATTTTCAAAGATATTTTTCTTTGTAATGTTGTGTTTCTTGTATAAACTGTTTTTTAGGTTTTATTCACTTCACTCTGAGTCAGTTCATACTACCAAGATTCTTTGAAATAGTCTCTTTTGACATTTTAATGATGAATATATACATATTAAAGTGTCAGATGAACATAAACAGATGTTGCTTTTTTCATCTATTCCGTTACATTAACATAGCACAATTTATTTAGAATGCCTCTAAAGACGCATTCTAAGGCATCCTATTACATTTTAATCCTTCCCTTCCCTTCACTTTACTTCCCTTCCCATGTTGGTTGATGTCTTCTTTGTTTTACTCATATTTCCAGGATTGAATTGGAGCTTTCTGCTAGGGCCAGGCTTCACTCCTTGCTGCTGTTTTTTGAGTCATTTGTCTCTATGTGAATTTCCAGAAATAGAGAATGATTATCAGGTTTTGACAAATCTCAGGAGGCTAGCTGTCACATCCTAGATATTAGACCCAAAAAGACAATACAACTCTCTATTCATGTTAGTTTGACCTTTGGCTAACTGACTCTCAGTGGTGAAATAGCCATTATTGTCTCTTTTTCATTTGATCACTGAATGACCTCTCTTCTTTGAGTCCTCATTATGATTAGTTAAAACATGAGAGACTTTTTTCTTCTTCTAGTGTCCAATTCCACCATCTATGGCAGGAATTCTTAACCTTTTTTTGTGTCAAGGTTCCCTTTGGCAGTTTAGTGAAGCCTATGAAGCTCTGTCTCAGAATAATGTGTTTATTGCCTACATTCATAATTGAAGGAAATGCTAAATTTCAGTTAGAGGTTAGTGAAAATAAAGATGTAATTTTTCTCATCCAACTTCATAGGCCTCCTGAAATCAATCCATGGATCTCTTGGGTGTCCAAGGACCACAGGGCAAGAACCTTTGGGAAGAGTATCACACCTTTACGTTGTTTCGAAGCTTCCATTTTTCTTCATTCATTCCTTCTTTGTGTCACATTTCCCACTTTTAATCCCCTGAAAAAAGTTAGGATTCCCTTCTTTTTCACATGCTTTTTTTTTTTTCTTCTTGTAGCAGAACTTTGTTTCTCCTGGCAGAAAGGAAGTGCCCATACCTGGCTGTATGAGTTTCTTCCTATCTACCATAATGTTTCCAGGCATTGGTCAATAATGGAAAGATTTCAAGGCAAAGGATATTTCTAGTTTGCCCAAATTACGTCAAAGAAAGGAAGTTCTTTTTTTGTATATATATATA
>NW_020954639.1:14219862-14259148 GCF_900497805.2 Vombatus ursinus | reverse complement strand
AGGCCTATTAGAAATTTAATCAAACAGACAGATTTTCTGTTATGTAATCAGTTTATTTTAAGCATTCAAGTATTATAATTATCCTGCCTATGTTTAGTACAATATACATATGNTAAGGCCTATTAGAAATTTAATCAGACAGATTTTCTGTTATGTAATCAATTTATTTTAAGCATTCAAGTATTATAATTATCCTGCCTATGTTTAGTACAATATACATATGTTTTTCTGTTTATCTGACAGACAAGGGAACAGGGCCATTTAGTTTGGAGAAGAGAAGACTTAAAGGTGTCATAAAATATTTTAAGGGCTGTCATGTGAAGGAGTCATTGGACTTGTTTTGGTTGATCCCAGCTGGTAGAATCAGAAAGTGGTTGGAAACTGTAGTTTTGGTACAACAAGAAACTTCCTAATGATTAGAGTAATCTAAAAGTGGAATTATCTGCTTCCAGGGGTAGTGAGTTTTTCCTTACTTTAGATCTTCAAATGATGACTGGATGACTTGGAAATGTTATAAAGAAATTTCTCTACCAGGACAGGTTGGACTAGATAAATTTGGCATTCTTTCCAACTGAGTTTCAACGATTCTCCTTTGCCATACAACACAGCTAGGTCAAGTCCCTTAATACAAATATATCAGATCCTACAGCAGGGTTGTGAGCTACTCTATTATTGGTCCTGGGATGCCTTTGGAGATTGGAGCCTCATGGCAGAATATTTTGGTACATTTTCATGGTTTGACGGGACTCACAATGTGGATTAATCACCTTCTAAGGTTAAGAGATTCAGGGGATTAGTAGTATCTCAAACCCATCTTCCAAGTGGCCTAGACAATCATGTTTTAATGTCTGTTTATGAGATTTCAGGGTTGTAACTCAGGCACCTTTGAGGAGGCTGACACATTCCATAGGAATGTAGGAGCCAAGGTCCTTTTTTCAGGATATTATGATGGTATCAGGTTAAATTGTAGAATTCCAATTCAGCTTGTCATAAAGGGTACATCTTGTCATTGTTCCAGAAAATAGATTAATTTTAAAAATTGTATTCATATCTTTTTTTTGCATTATCTTAATTTCCAAACATATCTTTCCCCTTGTCTTACCCAAAGAGGCAGTCTTTAAAAAGGAAGAGCAAAAAGCACTTCAGCAGAGTTAACTAGGAAATCAACGAAGTCTAACGGGATGTGTAACATANNNNAAAAAAAAAAAAAGCACTTCAGCAGAGTTAACTAGGAAATCAACGAAGTCTAACGGGATGTGTAACATACAAATATATAGTCCTCACCTCTGCAAAGAAGAGAGGATAGTATAGATTGTCATTATTAAATAGATAAAAAATTTGGATCTGTTTAATTTTGAACGAACTGTTATAAACTGCAGTTCTTTTGCCCCATTTTATAGGAGTTGGTGTTGATGACATGTTTATCATGGTTTCTGCCTGGCAGCGGACCAAACTCATACATAACATCGAAGAGAGGCTGGCTGACACCTATGCAGAGGCAGCTGTGTCCATTACAATCACCACGCTGACCGATGTCCTTGCCTTCTATATTGGGATAATGACTTCTTTCAAATCCGTGCAGGCCTTTTGTATCTATACAGGAACAACCCTTCTTTTTTGCTTTTTATATAACATTACCTATTTTGGAGCATTTCTTGCCCTCAATGGTAAAGTCGAAGACTATCTGAACCAATTTGTCTTTCAACAGGAACAGGGCAGATGTTCAACTGCCAAAAAGCTCCTTTGTAGAAAAGGCCTTTATATCTCACCAGATGGTAAAGAAGAAATCCATGCAATGAATACATTCTTTAGAAAGTATTATGGCCCCTTGCTTACCAACATCTGGTCTAAATTGTTTGTGTTGCTGCTGTATGCTGGCTACCTGGCTGCTAGTATCTATGGGTGTTTCCAAATCCAGGAAGGTATAGATCTTCGAAACCTGGCCAGTGATAACTCCTATGTCATTCCTTATTATTCTATGGAAAAGGAATATTTTTCAGAATTTGGTCCTAGGATCATGGTTTATATCACTAAGTCTGTACCATATTGGGATGAAATCACTCGGAACTATTTGGACACTTGTATAAAAGAATTAGAAAGCAATCAATATGTGAGTGAAACTTTCTCAGATTCTTGGTTAAGGGCATATGAGAACTACTTAAAAGGTGCACACCAAAATATAAATAATAGGACAATTTTTTTCAGAGACTTAGGCCAATTTTTAAAATTTTTTCCAGAGTATAAGTTGGATATTCAAGTTAATGAAACTGCAAAAGAAATATTGTCTTCACGGTTCTTCATTCAGTCAATAAATGTCAGTACTGCAGTAAAGGAAAAGATGATGTTAAACCAACTAAGAAGCGCTGCTACACAGTGTGCCATTCCCCTTACTGTGTATCACCCGGCATTTATCTATTTTGATCAGTATACTGTGATCATAGACAACACTATTCAAAATGCTGTCGTTGCCGCGGCTGCCATGTTGATAGTTTCCTTATTATTCATTCCTAATCCACTATGTTCTTTGTGGGTGACCTTTGCTATTTCATCTGTGATTGTGGGTGTAGCAGGCTTCATGTCATATTGGGATGTCAATCTTGATTCTATATCCATGATCAACCTTATCATTTGTATTGGGTTTACAGTAGACTTTTCTGCTCATATTTCCTATGCATTTGTTTCCAGGGACAGTATGAATGTAAACCAAAAAGCAATTGAGGCATTGGATCTTCTGGGTTACCCAGTGGTGCAAGGTGCTGTTTCTACCATAATAGGGGTGGTTGCCTTAGCTGCGGCGAAGGCTTACATATTCAGAACCTTTTTCAAGATTATGTTTCTGGTTATCTTGTTTGGGGCTGCTCATGGCCTCATCTTCATTCCAGTGTTTTTAACCTTTTTTGGAATTTGTAGCAGAGCCCATGAAGAGACTCCTTGTAGAGATTCTGACTGTCCTTAATTACTATTCTCTTTTGTAAATGATGCCTTTAGAGGAGTTGAAAAAATGCGTTTTTTCTTAACCTGAAATACACATTTCCCAAATGTAATGTATTGTATGATTTGGGTCAAAATCCTTCTTGTGTTAACCTTTTAAGTCTGTTATCATAAGAAGCAGGATCTGGCTGGGTTATATGACTTACTTTCACAGTAATATCTCCTGATACTCCCCTCCTCAATTCTACTAGTATACTTTTCCTTCCTTCCCTCTGTAACTATACCGTCTATGGTGTCGCAGGATCCTCATTCCCAACCCCATGCAAATTATGCTTGTTTTTCTCTAATCAGTTTTGAGACTTGATCTAATGACTTAGGCTATTAATGACTTCCTGGTTTTCTGAGTCCAAAAATTGCTAGGAGGAGCTCCAGCCTTACTCTAACATTTGGCCAATAGGCTACAATGAGCAAATTGGGAGCTTTGCTTATCTTGAATGAACTCAGGATGTCCTTAGGGCTTGCCTTTGTTGAATATTCTACTGCTATGGTTAAATAAATCTCCATTTTTTAATTATTCAGTGACTACTTCTGAGTGCATCATTGCCTTCCAAAATGAAACATAAATCACCAGGAGACTGCCTGGGTAAGGTCCCTCCCATAGCATCTTTCCTCCCCTACTCCAACCAATGAGTCATCTTTCTTGCCACAGAAGTGAAACAGTCACTTCAAATCCAAACAAAAAGCATTTTTTAAAAAGTTCTTGAAGCCAACTTAACTACTTCCATCTAAAAAATGCCCTTTCCCTTTTTCTAGAAGTATGTTTCTCAGAACTCTCATTTTTTCTACCCTTTCTCACNCTAAAAAGTTCTTGAAGCCAACTTAACTACTTCCATCTAAAAAATCCCCTTTCCCTTTTTCTAGAAGTATGTTTCTCAGAACTCTCATTTTTTCTACCCTTTCTCACCCAGTTGGGGACTCCTGTGACTAAGAAGATATTGTCTATTCATTAAAGTCAAATCAAAGTGACCATTAGGTAATTCTTAACTTCATGCTGTTTCTCAGTAACTGTGTTTTATGACAGAAGGCCAGACATTGTTGAAATGTCTGGAACCAACAAATGTTCTGTCCTTTCCCATACAAGAATTTTTCTGTTCACTACTTGGTGTGAGGCACTTTGATCCTCGAAGAAGTCATTTCTCCTAGCTTGCTCAAGTGAATTTTAATGTAAAAAAACTATGAGAAAATCTTGTCCGAAGAAAGTGGTTTATTTTATATTTCCTAATATGTGCTATACACTGGGCTAGATGTTTGGGCTTAAAATACAACACTGAGTTTCGGATAAAGGCCTCATTTCTCAAATATTTAGAGAACTGAGTCAAATTTATAAGAATGCAAGTCATTCCTCAATTGAAAAATGGTCAAAGGATATTAACAGGCAGTTTTCAGATGAAATTAAAGTCATCTATAGTCACATGCAAACATGCTATAAATCACTATTGACTAGAGAAATGCAAATTAAAACAACTCTCACACATAAGATTGGCTAATATGACAGAAAAGGAAAATGATACATGTTGGAGAAGATGTGGGAAAATTGGGACACTAATGCATTGTTGGTGAAGTTGTGAACTGATCCAACCATTCTAAAGAACAATTTGGAACTATGCCCAAAGGGCTATAAAATTGTGTATATCCTTTGACCCAACAATACCACTTCTAGGTCTGTATCCCAAAGAGATCATAAAAATGGGAAAAGGACCCACATGTACAAAAATATTTATAGCAGTTGTTTATGTGGTGGCAAAAAACTGGAAATTGAGGGGATGCCCATCAACTGGGGAATGGCTGAACAAGTTGTGGTATATGAATGTAATGGAAGACTATTGTGCTATAACAAATGATGAGCAGGCGGATTTCAGAAAAACCTGAAAGACTTACATGAACTTATACTGAGTGAAGTGAGCAGAACCAGAAGAACGTTGTAAACAGTGATAGCAACATTGTGTGACGATCGACTATGACTGAATTAGTTCTTCTCAGCAATGCAATGATCTAAGACAATTCCGAAAGACTCATGATGGAAAATGCTATCCACATCCAGAGAAAGAACTATGGAGTCTGAATGCAGATCAAAATATACTATTTTCACTTTTTTTCATGGCTTTTCCCTTTTTTTCTGATTATTCATTCATAACATGACTAATGTGGAAATATGTTTGCATGATTGCATTTGTATAACCTATATCAGATTGCTTGCTGTCTTGGGGAGGAGGGAGGGAGAAAGGAAGGGAACAAATTTGGAAATCAAAATTTTATAAAAAATGAATGTTGAAAACTATCTTTACATGTAATTGGAAAAAATAAAATGCTATTTTAAAAAACTCACCACTGAGATGGCACCTACCCTGAAGGAGTTGCACTCTACTATGCAAATTGTTTGAAAGGGCTATTACCTTTGGGTGTAACCAGGGAAAGAAAAAATTTTATTTGGCAATGCTTGGGTGATACTTGCAGGATTGGGATAGGTATAGATTTATTGATTATATGCATATGAGGCCTTTTTCTTTGTTTTTTGTATTTTTAAACACCCCCTGAAAGAGCTATTGCTTTTTTCTGCACAAGCCCTACCTCACCAGTCTCTACATAAGCTTTCAAAAAGCACAAATCCCTCAAAATAGAAAGCTCAGGGGTAATTGTCCTGATTCGCTCTACTCTAGGGATAGCTTTGGATCCATCTTTCCCTATGTCTACAACCCTTGAAGCAAAAAAGTTGTACTGGCAAAATGGGAGAGTGTGGCCAGCCCTTCTGTTGCCAGCTTGAGAAGAAAAGGCTGTCTTTAGTCTTGATTATTTCCTCTGCAGGTCACCTTTTGTTGGCATTCTTGTATCATTTTATCTCCTGGGCTTCCCAAATCGAGTCCACATCACTGCCTCCAAATCATTGGTTGCCTGCCATATTTTATAACTTTCTGCTTAATGTTAGCTGGTAAATGGCCATGGTTCTAAAGGACTCATGAAGAAACATGTTTTCCACCTCCAGAGAGAGAGCCAATGGACTTAGAGTAAACATTGAAACATATTTTCTTCTCTTTTTTTTTTTTTTGATATGGCCAATGAAGAAATAAGTTTTGTGTGACTATACATAGATTTTGTTTTTCTTGCCTTCTTCATGGATGGAGGAAGAAGAAGAGGGAGGGAAATACTTTGGAAATTAAAATAAAATTTAAAAATTAACTGGTAAATGGACAGGATAGGATTGGTTGTTGTCTTTCTTTCTCGAAGTGGACCAAAATGACATCACTATGTTAGGGTCAGGTTACAGTGTATCTGACTATGACTGATTAGACCAATATAAGCTTGGGATGCTCTATCATAGGTCAGGCACAAATAGTCCATGTGAACATTTGAGGTGGATTCTCCAAATTTGTGCATCTCATGTTTCTTTTGAGGTGCTACTATTCTGCTTTACTCATAGTGCCTTCTTTGATGTGGGCATGCCATGCTGGGTGGTCCTTTGCTGGTGGCTCCCATGTTACCCATTCAATTCCAGAATTCTTCAGAGAGATCTTGAGAGTGTCCCTGTATCACTTTTTCTGTCCTCTATGCAAGTGTCTTCCTTGCATGAGTTCTCCATAAAATAGTCATTTGGCATTTGAATAATGTGGTGAGCCCATCAGAGTTGAGCTCTCTTCAGTAGAGTTTGAATGCTAGGCAGTTCAACTTGAGAAAGGACCTCAGTATCCAGTGCCTTATCTTGTCAGGTAATCTTCAGAATCTTTGTAAGACAATTCAAATAGAAGTGATTCAGTTCCCTGGCATGGCAGTGGTATACTGTCCAGATTTCACAGGCATATAACAATGAGGTCAGCATAATGGCTCTATCAACCTTCAGTTTGGTAGGCAGTCTAATATCTCTTCTCTCCACACTTTCCTTTGGAGCCTGCCAGACACCAAGCTAGCTCTTATTGTCTAGCTAAATGCTCTCATAATTTAGCTTTTTAAAAGGCTCTTTCATCAGCCCTAAGGAAATATTATTGCCCTTGAAAATACCTAACTTCATCTTCCCTTTTTTGTAGCCCCTTTCTTCATATCTCAAGGAAGATAAAAGATAGTTTCAGAGGGATCATAATTTGTTAAACACTATAAAATTGTAGAATTACAGAATGTCAAAGATAGAAAGGACCTTAGAAATCATCTTGCCCCTAGTTCCTTAATCTAAGATGCACAGTCCTGGTGTTTGTGGATAGCTGGCCAGGAGGTTGGGGGGAGTAAGAGATTAGTCTGTGAACTTGGAAGGGGAAAAATACATCTTAACTTCAATATATGGGGTGTTTTCTTTGACAAAATTTTATATTCTAACCCAATGTTGCATTTGGCAGTCATTTCTCTCCATTTAGCAAGAAAATGAGATGTTTACTAAGACACTTTGAGGGCTCTTTTGTATCTCTAGCACTTAGGCAGTGCCTGGCACAGAGTAGGTACTTAGTAAATGCTTGCTGGTTAATTGATTGCAAAGAACAAAAAAAAGAAGCAATTAACCAAGACTGACCCAAAACTACAACATTTGACAGCATATGTAATGTTTAACACTTGGAATATTCCACCTTTTTTCATTGAGTCCATGCTCATTCATTATAATTACAGTTTTTTATTTCATTTTTGTTAAGTAACTAGGTGATGTAGTATATAGAGCATTGGATTTAGAGTCAAGAAGACTTGAATTTCTACCTTTCCTCAGTCACTTGCTGGCTATTAACTTGGGCAAGTCACTTAATCTCTCTCTGCTACAATTTCCTTATCTTTAAAATGGAGATAACAATAGCACCTACCTCCCAGGTAGTTGTGAGGATAAAATGACACAATAATCATTGCAAATTATTATTCAGAGGAGTCAGGAAACCACAATACAGTTGGAAGAGGGCAGACTATGTGAAGTGTAAGTAAAAACAACATCATGTTTTATACCTATGTTGGGTCAAACATAGGGTAATGGACCCCTTTGGCAATCTGGTGAAGTCCCTTTCTGGATGGTTTTGAATACATAAAGTACAATACATAAGATTACAAAGGAAACCAAAACTTACAAAGATGTAAGTAGATGTAATTTTTTTCATTTTGAAGCTCATAGACACCCAGAAATCAATCCATGGATTGTCACCAGTGTCTTTAGTTACTACATAGGGATTATGGCCACTTCCAGATTTAATTAGGAGTAGCTCTACTTTTTTATTTTTATAACAGTAGTTGCTTTGAAGTATTTCCTGTCCTCTGATTCTTTCTAACCTGCCTAGATTGATTTTTTCAGCTACTATGTGACATATCATGTAAAACATGAATGAGCCTATTATATCAAGAGGCTTCTTGATTCAGTAATTTCTGGACAACATCATTGCTGGAGATGAAAAGATAGTCATAATATTATGTAGTCTAAACAGAAGATACTAACCACATTTTAAATATGAACAACAGTGCTTTTTAGATATTGAATTAGCATTGACTGACATTTGGACCAAGCATTCCACTGAGTGCCAGAGTGCTACCTTCATACCATCTTTAATATATGTTCTCTTCTATCCATTCCTACAATTGCCACGCTAGTGAAGACCTTCATCACCTCATGCTTGGATTTTGGCAAAAGCCCTATGACTGGTCTCACCACTCCAGCCCATCTTCCATTTAGCTGCCAAAGTGTGTTTTGTTTTTTTTTCTGAAGTAGATGTTTGATTATATCACCCTCTGCCTCCAACTCCAAACCCAATAAATAAACCATGATGCTTCCTTATTGCCTACAGGACCAATTATAAAGTCCTCCACTTGGCATTTAAAGCCCTTCACAGCCTGGCCGCTTCTGACCTTCCTATCTTCTTACATTTTATTCCCCTCAACATATTCTATGATTCAGCTATACTGACAACTCCCTATCTCCTGACTCTGGACCTTATGTTGGTCCTCCTTATCTCCACATCTTGGCTTCCCTAGCTTCCTCCAAAACTCAACTCAAATCTGACCTTCTACAAGAGGCCTTTCATACACAATCTATTCCTTTTTCATCACCACCTCTTATACATTCCCTCTCAAATTATCTCTCATTTATATTTTATATAATTAGCATGCATACAGTTATTTGCGTGTTGTCTCCCCCATGAGATTGTAAGCTCCCGAAGCCAGGCACCATGTTTTTTCCATTCTCTATTTCCCAGTAGTTGACGCAGTATTTGGCCATTTCAAGTGCTTAATAAATGATTGTTGACTTAGAAACCTCGTGGTGATGACTTTCGTGAGCAGGACTTTACCTTGATGGAAATCACCCTGAAAGACACACAATTACTTTTGTTTTGATCCCATGACTACTAATGCCCTCTGGATCTATAATTTGTTCTCTTAAATAACCCTACTTCCCAGAAACAATTAGTCTGTGCAAACAATGATTACTTATTTTTTAGTCAGGCGTATCTCCCATTGTAAATTAATAAACTGGAATTTCAGGTTACCAGATAATTTCTTGTGAACTGAGATTCTGTAAATTATTTCTCCTAGGCTTTCTTCCCTATAAGAAGGGGTAAAATGCATTATTGAATGTGAAAGCCAAGAATATAGATTGGCCACAGTCCAGAAACTGAAGTCTCTGAGTAATTTCTCAGTAGTTATGATTCTCCCTCTTATCTTTTAAGACCAAGTTTTAGTCTCTCCTCTCTCTCAAAGAGTTTTATGACATTGAACAGCATCACAAGAAATATTTATGATGAAAGTCATTTTCTTCTTTAGTTCCTTCATCTGTTAAATCAAGGGGTTAAGGCAGATCATTTCTAAGGCCCATTCAGTCTCTGATTTTTAACTTCTGCACCTAGGATCATGTCTTCCATCAATACTTTGTAGAAAGAGTAAATGAAGATAGGAAGTATGGCAGAATAGGGTGAGCACTACCCTTGGAGTCAGGAAAGAACTGGGTTCTAATCCTGCCCGACACTAATCGTGGGACCATTGAAAAGTCACTTGATATCACTGAGCCTCCATTTCTTCATGTGTAAGATGAAGCTAATATTACTATTATGGGAATCTAGCACATGCATAGACCCTTTCAGTTTGCTTAGGTGATATAACTTTCATGTGGAAGATGATGGGGGATCGGGGGTTACTTCTTAGTGGAAGCAATTGTGTCAGTCAAGCAAGCTAATGGTTGCACGTGTGCCAGACCCCCATACACTATCCATGGGGCTTACCTACAAATTCCTTTTGGTGACAATTTCCACTTATTTTATTCCTTTTTTAAAGAGAAAATGTGTCATTTGTGAAAAGCTTATTATAGACACATTTTTTCCTTTTTGTCCCTTTGAATGACAAACCCTTTAAATAATGTGAAGTTATGAATTTTTAGTTTTGTTTTTATATTAAAATGTATCATTCAGAATAGGACTGTGTGATGATTTTTAAATGTCAAAGTAAAATATGATTTTGTGTGATTAATAAAGTAATAAAAATAAAACTTTTCTTGGTAAATTTTTTAAAAGTTGCTATTCTTATTCC
The DNA here is from genome assembly GCF_900497805.2 of Vombatus ursinus. Lineage (NCBI taxonomy): Eukaryota > Metazoa > Chordata > Mammalia > Diprotodontia > Vombatidae > Vombatus > Vombatus ursinus. Next base: position 14,248,693 of record NW_020954639.1, on the reverse strand, counting down.
TGTTTTACAGTGAGGCAGGCAGATGCTAAATGACTTTCTCACAGTCACATAGCTAGCATCTAAGGTTGGATTTAAATTCTTGAACTTCAGGCCCAGTGTTCTATCCATGGCATCTCTTTTCTCTCTCTGAAGGCAAAAGGAATGTAAGGAAAACAGAGTAGTAAATTAAACAAGTAATATTCCCCAACACAGAAAGGGAAACAATCTTCCACAGATTCCCAAATAACTGGTGGAAAAGGGAACAATTCTCAGACTGTTCATCATTCATCATTTTGTGATCCTGCTAGAACATCTCTACTGTTCTGGTTCCCAGCACCTATCTGCCTGTGCTTCATGCTACTGGCTATCCCCACCCCATCTCCACAGCTGCCATTACTCTCTCTCTCTTTTTCCCTCTCTCTCTCAGAAACTTTCATCTGCTGCTTCCCTGTAAAGCTGCTGCAATCATCTATTGCTGAATTTCTTCTTCTTTGCTGAACTACTGATGTCATCTGTTTTGGAGTGTCTTTTTTTTTTTCTAAGATGTCATTTTCTAGAGATGCTGTTGGCACCTGGGGCTGTTTCTTTCTTATGCCTAGAGTTATTTCAACCCTCAAGCTAACAGCCCCCTCTATCCAACATAGATAAAAGTACCCGTAGTCAAGTATTTCTTTTTTCAAACATATCACTCCCTTCCAAACATATCAAAAACATCTCTACCTTTCTCACCCCTCCATATGATATTTAGCACCTACCTCCCAGGGAGAGTTGTTGTGAGGATCAAATGAGGTGATAATTGTGAAGAGATTAGTACAGTTCCCGATACCTAGTACATGCTATATAAATGCTATTTATTTATTTATTATTGTGCTTAAGGTATAAAAAAGACTGGAAAGGTACGAAGGAGCCAGGTTTAAAAATCGAACAGATGGTTTCATTTTTGATCCTGGAGGTGACTGGAGTTTAGACAGGGACCCCAACTAAAAGACTACTGCAGCAGTGCAGACCTGAGGTGTAATGATGAGGACCTGCACCAGAGTAGTGGCTTGGAATGCTCTCCCTCCTTATCTTCATCTCCTGGCGTCCCTCTCCTCCTTCAAGTTCCACTTTCTATGGGAAGGCTTTCCCCATCTCTCTTAATTCTAATGCCTTCCCTTTGTTGCTTACTTCCTATTTATCTTGCATGTAGCATGTTTATACACAATTTGCCCCATTAGACTGTGAGCTCCTTGAGGGCAGGCACTGTCTTTTGCCTTTCTTTGTATTCTCAGTGCTTAGCACATAGCAGACACTTAACAAATGCTTATTGACTGAGTGACAGAAAAGAGAAGGGAGATGTCACAAAGGAAAGGTTTCCAGTGTCAATCCCCTAATAGAAATCATATATTCAAAAGGGCCATTAGAACTTTGGCATTTAAAAGGATAAAGTTGGAGCAACAAAAGTATTGCCCACCTGACACCTTTCGTATAATGCCATTTTGGAGTTCCCAGATCTGAAATTCTGTGGATGTGTGCCTACCTGCAAGGGAATTGCTTCAGGAAGTAGATATTCTGATCGCAGATCAGGACACTTCTGAGAAGGAGAAGAGCTGTGTGGTTGATTCCATGATGGTGATGCCCAGGAGCTCAGGTCAGAAATTTTGGGCATATTCCTGAGGAGTAGGAACATTCCTTGAGCAAGGGGAGCTGCTAGGAGTAAAACCAGAGCAGTCAGATGTAGGATGCTGTCTGTTGATTCAGGATTGTACTGGCCGCGCCGACCTTCTGCCGGCCGCACGCCGTACTCTCTCCTCCTATAAGGAGCAGGCTACCAGAGTCATACTCACTTCCGAGTCTTCGGTACTCAGCCAGATAAACACACAGAGACGAGCCATCGGGAGGCGCCAACACCAGAGCTTTATTCAGAGGCCATCACAGCAAGCCATCATAGTAAGCCCAAGCAGCATGGCCAGAGCAACAGAACAGGAGCCAGGAGAGAGAGCGCGTGATCTGACCACGCTCGTTCCTAAGTACCTACCTAGCCCCTCCTCCCCAGCCCACTTACTAGCCAATGATTGTAGGGTCAGATACCGGAAGGGGCTGTCTGAGTTTAGCACACCAAGGGGGAGGGAGTGATGTAGGAGGCTAGGACCAGATACAGGGAGGAGGCATCTGGGATTAGCGCATAGACAGAGTATGTGACCTAGGAAGTCAGACTCAGGTACTGGGAGGAGGGGTCTGGGGTCAGTGCTGCACAAAGGGACCCAGGAAGTCAGGAAGGTCACAAGAGGCGTCTGGGGATGACGTTGCATATAGGGAGGGGACTAAGCAAAGGGAACTCAGTCCTCTACCGTCCCACTCCCACGTGGCACCGCCCCTTGCCTCAGGAGCTCAAGCTCCGGCTACTTCCTTGCACCCAGCTTATCTCACATAGCACTGCCCACTGCCTCAGGGCTTCTCCGTATCCAGCCCATCCCAGTTCACCACGACTCTGCCTACCACAGCCCCTGCCTCGACTTCCAAAATACCCAGATCTTACCCTACTCTTGCCACAGCGCCCAACCTGGTAGCTGCCAACATCAGACAGTCCCTCACACAGGATGCTCAGGGACCCAACTACATGTGGTCATGACCCAGTAGTATACCAATCAGGACCCAGTGCTGGATTGAATCATGTCTTGGCGCAGTTTTTAGTATGGCTAATGAGATCAACAGAGAAGACAGATGCCACACTCCCTTCAGCCCTGCAAGAGACATTTTCTCTACCCTGAGGGGACTGTATTTTAGGACTCCATCTCTCACCCCCAAGCCTGAATTTCTTAATTGTTTTGTAGAGGCCATTTACTCTCTTTTTCTTCTTGTTAATTGTTTTGATCCTAATTGAATATTTTATTTTTTAAATGTATGTTCTTTGTATGGTCTGCTAGTTTGGTGCAAATGCAGTTCAGATGATGGTAAAAGGGCTCAGATGGATTAGTCTGGAGGGTCAAGGCACTTGAAGTACATTTATTTTCCAAATACCCTACACTGAATTGAGTAATCTGAGGGAATTGAAGAATGGAGTGAAAAGCAGACTACATTTATTTGGAGGAAGGTGCCTCACTTCCCATTATCTTAAGGTACAGCAATAGACCTAGCAGGGACCTAGCAGGGACATCAGATGATGACTCTGGTATCTGTGGTTTACCAGAGTCATCATCTAATGTCCCTGGGTCTGAAAAACAATCAAAGATCTTTAGGGCCCCAGAGATTGGGAACTCTGTGCATGTTCCATGTGTGAGGAATTTTCTAGACATCTCACAATCTTGGATTGAGGATATGGAGCAGATGTTTAGTGTGAGTTCTGTCCAGAACAACAACAATAACAACAACAAACACAATCATCACCAACACCACCATCACTAACACCAATACCACCACAACAGTTTGTTCTCTCACTAGTATTTAGTGGTATACACTCACAGTCAGAACTTCCTGCTACCTCCAATTAACCTTAGGCTCCTGGTTTGGGGAACAAGTCTCATGGAAACTGATGCCATCATCTCTATACTGATGCCCTATTTGGTCAAAAAGTTATTAAGTTACACCTTAATGGTCAGCTGGTACCTTGGCAGGGATTAGTCCATAGCCATCTAGAAGCAAGAATGAGACATTGAATAGAGGACTGGTGTTAGAAGAGGTCTCAAGAAGGAGGAAGGAAAGGAATGTTAACAGGAGGAATGAGGGGCCAGATCAAATGTATCTCCCCCCCTAATTTTGCTTAGGCCCTTGTCCACCCCCTCAAACTCATCTCATAGGTCACTTTCTACATGTATAGCATATAGGCAGCTGGGTGGTACAGTGGACAGAGCGCTGAACCTGAATTTGGAAGACTTGAGTTCAACTTCAGCCTTAGACACTTATTGGCAGTGTGATCCTGGGCTAGTCACTTCACCCCTGGCTGACTCAGCTTTCTCATCTATAAAATGAGGGGACAATAATAGCACATACTTTACAGAGTTGTTGTTAAGATAAAAAGAGAATATTTGTAAAGCACCTTACAAACCTTAAAAATCCAAATACATGCAAGTTATTAAGGTTATTTTACCAATTGTTAGCTTAATTAAAACTTGATAAAGGTTTTAGATGACACACTGAGTGTTTCAAAGCCACACATATCCAGTCAAGGCTTACAGTGTGGCTTGTAGCCCAGGAAGAGATAACTAAGCAGGGGAATGAAACATAATCCAGGTGTACCTAAGTAGTAATTAATTTTCCTGCTCTTCTTTTCATTATTGCTTCCCATCAAATGGTTCTATAGGTCAATTCAGAGGAAATAGTTGCCCTGCCATTTATTAGCTGATCATGCTAGCTTATCTTCTATACTTGTTCTTAGATAAGTGTTTATAGTTGTCAGGAAAAGGCAAGTTATTTTTTAGAAAATACATTATCCTTCAGATCTATAATTAGGAGTTCTAGAAACTTCCGTAGATTCTGTTGAGGGATGAAGGAAGGTGCCAACACCTACCTTTTATGGATCCCAAACTCCTTTCTTCCCTTCTCTGTACTAAATGTCATTCAAAATTTCAAGCTGTTTAACCAACAGCTGTCTTCCCTTATTATCACCCCCTGATCTCTTATTATTATCCACTTCAATTCTGCCTTTTTCTAGTTGATATCCCTTGGCTACCCCTTTCATTGTGCCCTTTGGAACCCTTGTTCCACTATTAACAAATTTATTTTCATTTTAGACCTCTTCCTCTCCTGTTTCTACCATCTTCTTGTATGCTCAGAAGTTTAAATACCCAACTGTGAGGGATTGTCTGATGTTGGCTATGTGCCACGTGGGGGTTGTGGCAAGTTGGGGCAGGGACAAGATATTAGGAAGTAACCGGAGCTCACGCTCCCGAGGCAGGGGGCTGTGCCATGTGGAGTTGTGGTGAACTGGGGTAGGAACAGGATACGGGGAAGTAGCTGGAGCATGTGCTCCTGAGGCAGGGGGCTGTGCCACGTGGGAGTGGGATGGCAGAGAGCGAGCTCCCTTTGTCTAGTCCTCTCCCTAGGTGCAGCGCTAACCCCAGATGTCTCCTTCCTGTATCCGGGCCTAGCTTCCTGTCATGTCCTCTCCCTTGGTGCAGTGCTAACCCCAGACATCCCCTTCCGGTATCTGATCCTACAATCATTCACTGGTAGGTGGGCTGAGGAGGAGGGGCTAGGAAGGTATATAGGGGAGGTAAGGGTCGGAGCTTGCTCTCTCTTGCTCCTGCTCTCTTGCTCTTGCTTTCCTGCTTGGCCTTGCTGTGATGGCCTCTGAATAAAGTTTGAGTGTTTGCACCTCCTGATCGGCTCATCTCTGTGTTTATCCGGGCGGGCTCCGAAGACTGGTAAGTATGACCCTGGCAGCCTGCTCCTTATAGGAGGAGAGTGCACAGTGCAACCGGCACACCCAACCAGAAGAGAATTGCTGGGACTGGAGTCAGAAAGACCCAAGTTCAAATCCAGTCTCAGATACTTATTGGCTGTGTAACCCCAGACAAGTTGTTTAATTTCCATCTACTTCAGTTTCCTCATCTGTAAAAGGAGGATAATAATAGCAACCTACTTCCCAAGGATAATGAGATATTTGTAAAATGCTTTGCAAACCTTAAAGTGTTATGTACATTATTGCTATTATTATTATTATTTTTAGCTTTTATTTAGTATTTTATTTTTCCCCAGTTACATGTAAAAACAATTTTTAACATTTGTTTTTAAAACTTTGAGCTCTAAATTCTCTCCCTTCCTCCATCCCCTATCCCCCCCATTCTGCCATTGAGAAGGCATGCAATTCCATATAGGTTATACATGTATAGTCACACAAAACATATTCATAATAGTCATGTTGTGAAAGAAAACATAGAGAAGAAAAAAACTCAAGAAAAATAAAGTTAAAAAAGTATGCTTCAATCTGTATTCAAATATTAACAGTTCTGTCTTGGGATGAATAGCATTTTTCATAATAATTTCTTCAGAGTTGTCTTGGATCATTGTATTGCTGAGAATAGCTGTCATTCACTGCTGACCATCTTACAATATTGCTGTTACTTTCTACAAAGTATATTTCACTTTGCATCAGCTCATGCAAGTCTTTCCAGGTTTTCTGAGAGCATCTTGCTCACCATTTCTTATAACACAATAGAATTCCATCATAATCACATACCACAACTTGTTCAACCATTCCCCAGTGGATGGGCAATCCCTCACTTCTAATTCTTTACCCCCAGAAAAGAGCGGCTACAAATATTTTTGTGCATATAGGCCTTTTTCCATTTTGTTTTTTACCTCTTTTGAAATACAGACCTAGTAGTGGTATTGCTACGTGAAAGGGTATGCCTGGTTTTATAGCCCTTTGGGTATAGTTCCAAATTGCTCTACAGAATGGTTGAATAAATTCACAACTCCACCAATTAAAGTGCATTGAAGCTTTATTTTTCCCATGTTTCCTCTAACATTTGTCATTTACCTTTTCTGTCCTATTAGACAATCCAATAGGTATGAGGTAGTACCTCAGAATTGTTTTAACTTGCATTTCTCCAATCAATAGTGAGTTAGAATATTTTTTCATATGGCTATAGATAGCTTTGATTACTTCATCTGAAAACTGATCATATCTTTTGATCATTTATCAGTTGGGGAATGGCCATTATTTTTATAAATTTGACTCAGTTCTCTATATATTTGAGAAATGAGGCCTTTATCAGAGAAACTTGCTTCAAATTTTTTTCACACTTACTATTGCTAACTGTATTTCCCTCCATCCTATTCCCCCTCCCCCATTTATTCTACTCTCTCTCTCCTTTTATCCTGTTCCTCCTCAAAAGTGTTTTGCTTCTGACTACCCCCTATCCCAATCTGCCCTCCCTTCTATCACCCCTCCCCCTCATCCCCCTCCCCTCCCACTTTCCTGTTGGGTAAGTAAGATATATTTCTATACCCAATTGAGTGTGTATGTTATTCCCTCTTTTAGCCAATTCTGACGAGAGTGAAGTTCACTCACTCTCCTTCGCCTCCCCCCTCTTCTCTATTGCAAAAACTTTTTCTTACCTCTTTTTTGTGAGATAATTTACCCCATTCTACCTCTCCTTCTCTCCCAGTATATTCCTCCCTTACCCCTTAATTTTATTTTTAGATATAATCTCCTTATATTCAACTCACACCTGTGCCCTCTGTCTCTATATGCTCCTTCTAACTACCCTAATAATGAGAAAGGGCTTATGAGTTACAAATATAATATTCCCATGTAGGAATGTAAATAGTTTAAACTTAGTAAGTCCATTATGATTTTCCTTTCCTGTTTACCTCTTTGTGTTCCACTTGAGTCTTGAAAGTCACTTTTCTATTCAGCTCTGGTCTTTTCATCAAGAATGATTGAAGGTCCTCTGTCTCTTTGAATGTCTATTTTTTCCCCTGAGTGATTATACACATTTTTTGCTGGGTAGGTGATTCTTGGTTATAATTCTAGCTCCTTTGCCTTCTGGAATATCATATTCCAAGCCCTCTGGCCCCTTAATGTAGAATCTTCTGAATCTTACGTTATCCTGACTGTGGTTCCATGATACTTGAATTATTTCTTTCTGGCTCTTCTAATATTTTCTTCTTGACCTGGGAACTCTGGAATTTGGCTATAATATTCCTGGCAATTTTCATTTTGGGATCTCTTTCAGGAAGTGATTAGTAGATTCTTTCAATTTAATATCAGGGCAGTTTTCCTTGATGATTTCTTAAAAGATGATGTCTAGGCTCTTTTTTTGTCATGGCTTTCACATAGTCCAGTAATTTTTAAATTACCCCCAGATCTATTTTCCAGGTCACTTGTCTTTCCAATGAGATATTTCACATTGTCTTCTATTTTTTTCATTCTTTTGGTTTTGTTTTATTGTTTCTTGATTTCTCATAAAGTCATTAGCTTCCATTTGCTCCATTCTGGTTTTCAAGGAATTCAGTGAGCTTTTGTACCTTCTTTTCCATTTGACCAATTCTGCCTTTTAAAGCATTCTTCTCCTCATTGACTTTTTGGACCTCTTTTACTATTTGGTCTAGTCTGTTTTTTAAGCTGTTCTTTTCTTCAGTATTTTTTGTGTCTCCTTTACCAAGCTGTTGAATCATTTTTCATGATTTTCTTGCATCACTCACATTTCTCTTACCAATTTTTCTTCTCTTCTCTTATTTGATTTTCAAAATTCTTTTTGAGCTCTTTCATGACCTGAGACCAATTCATATTTTTCTTGGAGGCTTTGGATATAGGAGCATTGATTTTGTTGTCTTCTGAATGTGTGTGTTTGATCTTCCTTGTCACAACAGTAACTTTCAATAGTCAGAGTTTTTTTCTGTTGTTTGCTCATTTTCCCAGCCTATTACTTGACTTTTGTTAAAGTAGGGCTCTGTTTCTAGGGTGGAGGGTGCACTGTTCCAAGTTTCAGGGGATTTGTGTAGCTGTTTTCAGAGATACTTCTATGGACCTGTAAGCTTTCTTCCAAGGTGGTATGATCTAAGGAGAGGTGTTTGTTACTCTCCTGGTCTGTGCTCTGGTCTGTAAGAGACCACAAGTACTCTCTTCTGCCCTGGAACTGTGAGGAGGGTCCCTTTTCCACTGTAGCTGCAAGCTCGGCTATGCTAGTGCTCCTCTTCACCCTAGGACTGCCACCAGGACCTGGATCTGAGTATGGGCAAAGCAACAGAGTCCCACCTCAGTGCTAGCAAATCCTTCGAAACAGTTGTTCGACCCTGTAACCCTCTGTGGGCTGAGAGTTCTAGAAGCAGCCACTGACTCTGCTGCTGCCATTGCTGATTCAGTCACCTCCAAAGCCTGCTCCTTGTTTGCTGGAGCTAGGACTGTGCTAGTGCGACCTGTGCTATTCTGGCACAGCCTGTGCTGGACTGCACTCCACTCTCACGCAGGTGTGATGGATCTTTTCTGCTAACCTTCTAAATTGTCTTTGGCATCTGTGGGCTGAGAGGTCTGGATACTGCCCCTGCTGTGAGTGATTCAGTCACCCCCAGGCCTGCTCTGACTTTGCTGGGGCCCAGTTTGTGCTGGTGTGGTCTGTGCTTGACTGTGCTCCTCTCTTACCTTGGTGCAACAGACCTGTCCTGCTGACCTTCCAAACTGATTGGGCTGAAACTTTGTTTCACTCCATTTTTTTTGTGAGTTCTGTTTCTCTAAAATTTGTTAAGAGTCATTTTTAAAGGTATTTGGAGGAGTTTGGGAGAGAGCTCAGGCAAGTGTCAGCCTTTACTCTGCCATCTTGGCTCCACTTCTGTTATTGTTATTATTACTACATACCTTCTCTAGTACTGAATATACCCTCTCTCATGAATCCCAGCATAGTGGACCAGGAGGAGGAAGAGGAGTAGCCATATTGCTTGCTTCCCATTGTCACCTCTAGAAATTCCCTTGATGTCATTGGTCCCATTCAAGAATGAAGGATGAACAACAACAACAAAACAACAACAATCATTTGTCAATCTCTCTACTTTTGGGGTTTATTCCATCTACCTGTATATCACTCTAACCCCGTTATAATAGAATCATCATAATAGCTGACACATATAGGACCTTAAGATTAGCAAATCACTTTATACATTCTGCCTCTTAGAACTTCTAATTGTCTTCAAAGCTTGGCTCAAGCACCATCTTCTATGGGAGGTTTTTGCTTATTCCTCATGCCTCCCCTGCATTGATAGCCTTGTTCTTACTCCAAATTACCTTGTATTTATTTTGTATATGCTTACTAATACATATATTGTCTTCACAAATAGATTGTAATCCCCTTCAAGGTAAGGACTGTTTCACTTCATTTCATTCAAGGCAACACCAGATTTGAAGTAAAGAGGATCTGGATCCAATTCTCACCTCATCAAGTTATTAGCTATGTGACCCTGGACAAGTTATTAAACTTCTCTGTTCCTCAATTTCCTCATCTGTAAAATGAAAGGGTTGGACATCAAGTCCAATCTCTAAGTTTCCTTCTGGCTCTAAATCTATGATTCTGTGATCATTTTTGGGTTTGTGGTTTCAATCTATAGCACCTACCACTGTACCTGAGACATAATAGTTCCTTCAGGAAAGAGGAATCCAAGAAACCAAGATACATTTGGAAGAAGACAGATCATGTGTGGTGTTAAATTATCACAGTGACCTAGTTAATGCCTATTTTGGGTCAAACATAGGCTAGGCAAATGGGAATTGCTCAGCAAATTCCTCTCATATTTCATCCACCTTTCCTTACTAAAAGCTGTCTTTGGGGGCACCCTTAAGTCTCTATCAAGGTAGGTACAGGAAATGGAGGAAATTTGGATTCCTACAATAAAGTGGACCTAAATTACTTCTCCAGTGGCAGATAACAAAGCCTGGCCTTCCTTGGTGACCCATAAACCCACCCTCAGGGGATTGGAGTGGGGATAGGTCATATACAGGGTTCTGTGCTTGTCTTGGGCTGGTCAGCTCCCATATTTCTGCAGCGGTAGTTGACTCACTTTATGGAGGAATGTGTAACATGTGGTTACACTTTGGAGACTTTCATTCATCCAATAAACATTAGTTGAGTGCATAAGAGCCTTTTCTTGAACAAAACCTTTTAATAGTAATGTATAGCACACACCATGTACTCAACGTTTATTGCATGAATGAACATGTCCTCTTCCTGCACATTATGAGCCACTTAATGGATTTCCACTACAGAAAACAGAGAGAAAAAGAGAAGAAAAGTTAGTGAGAAAATTCTGTGGTTGTTTGATTCCTGCTCAGCCTGGCCTCTGCACAATATCTGTCCTTTGGTATTCTACTTTGGATGTTCAGGAACTGATGTTTTAAATTCATTTAGAAATAGTCATGTCCTTTGAGAGCTATTTACAGTAAATGAACTCATCAGAGGTTGACTGTTAAACCGGGAAATCAATTTGTTACTTTACAATATAATATATATGTCTATACTTGGTGATGAAAACTGGTTATCACTTGTTGCCAAATGAGGACTTCTGATAAATAAGTCCACCAGGAGGACGAATTATAAAGTTAATAGTTTCATGGGGAGACTGGGGAGGAAATAGAGGAGAGTGGTGGCATAGAATAAGACAGAGGGATATAGTTTTCTTTCTTAATTTTCTTTTTTCCTTTCTTTTCTTTCTTCCTTCTTTCCTTCCATTTCTATCTTTCTTTTTCTCCCCCTCTCTCTTTCTTTCCTATTTGCAATGAAATCTCCTTTCTAAGTCCATGCTCTCTCACTTTTCTGAATGTCAGTTGCCCTGGAAGCTCTGATTCCCCTTCTCCTCAGTCAGGAGCTGTTCAAGGAAGTACATGTCTCTCAGCGGTTGTGTTCTCTCTAAGCACCAAGTCACTGAAGATCATACCTAACATAAGATCCCTATCTCCTATTATAGAATATGTTTCTACCCCATGGGAATGTTCATCAGTGAAAGTCCTAACCACCACGGAATCAAGAGTTTCTCCTTTCTTTACCCCTGTTTCAATCCTTTTCTTTGCAACCTAATTCCGTAATTCCCCTGTAGGCCTTCTTCATTCTGAGAGACAATGAGAGTTATTTTTTTCTTTATTGCTTACCATTGACTTAATTAAGGTACATCATACATTCCCTTCTATTTTCTTCCTCCTCTCTCCCCATATGATGTGGCCTCTCATTCTGCATTTTAGTCTCATATAATGTTGATTGACCTGTAGGTAAGGTAGTGTGATGTTTAGTCCATGGCGTCCTAGGCTTGTTCTCCCACCATCAGTTTCTCCATTTAAATTCTGCTTTCACTCTTGTCTCTTTGAGTACTTTTAGAAGGAAATATCTTAATGGTCCCTTTGTTATTGTGTTGTTATTGATTATGATGATACTTTAACATTATGAGTTTCTTTCCTCTTTTTTTTCAAAGGAAATTTATTTCATTACCTGTACCTTCCTTAGTTGCCATATTTACTTTTCTTGTATTTCTGTTACTTGTGGTGTATGCAAAGCAAATAATCTGTTCGTGTGTAGTTTCTTTTGTAGGAATGCTTCAAATGTATTTCTTTTCACATCAACTAGCCTTTCATTGTGGTTTCACCCAATCTCCCAATTCTGTTACCTTTAACCTAGCCTAGCCCTCCCTATGGCCCCCGGCCATTTCCCACACTTAATCTTAGCTAGGCTCCATTGTCCAGGTCCCAGGAGTCCTGTTCACTCCAGCTTACCAGTCACTTCCATTCAGATCTTCCTTAGACCCCTCCTCCAGTCACCCCAAACTACTTGGCCACTCTTAGATCCCTCCCACAGTCTTCTTGTATATGAGGTCCATCTTGTCTCCATTAAGGGGCTCAGATTCCTAAAATCTAGTCACTGCTCAGATTCTTAGAATCTAGCCAATACTTGCAGACTCCTAGATTCCTCAGAGGTCTGGCAGTATGGCAGATCTTTAATAAACCTTGTTTTTGGCAGAAAAAATGTATCTCTTTTATTGAATGTTCATCTTTTTCATTGATAATTAGACTCAAATTTGCAAGATTTGTTGCATAGGTTGCATCTTGAGCCCCTTTGCTTTTCAACACACATTATTCCACTCCTTTCTATGGTTTCTGATTGGTGCAGAGTAGTCTTGTGTTATTTGAATTTCCTTTCCTTTATATATGAAGGCTTTCTCCTAGTTGCTTCCAGAATTTGTTGTTCTTCACTGAAATTGTTAAATTTAACCACTATGTGCCTAGGAGTTTGTAGCAGAGGGTCTTTTTCTGAAGGTAATCTGTCAATTCTTTCAAGGATTCTTTCCTTATTTTCTGTGTTCAGAAGTTTAGGGCAGTTATCTTGTACTATTTCTCGCATTATGGAGTTAAGGTTTTGTGACTTGTGTTTTCCTTGTGTCTTGTATCTATAATTCTTAAGTTGTCTCTATGAGATCAATATGTTTTGCTTTATCGAGATTGTGCTTTCTTTTAATGTTATTGCTTGATACTTCTCTTTTTCCAGATTGTCCTTGACGTGAGTATTTGCATTTCTGATTGAAAAAGCAAGTTGTCCTCTTTTGCATCTTTGATGAAATTTTCAACCATGCATTCAAGTTTTTCTATCAGCCATAAATTCTTTCACAATTTGTATTTCTCTCTTGAGCCATTTGGGAAAATTCTGCTGTGGTTCCATGCTCTTGGGAAACCACAGGATCCTCTGTCTTGTCAGATGTTGACTCATTTTCATTTTTTTAGGGCAATATTTATTCAGAGATGTTTAGACTTGTTTAGATGATCTGGAGGCCATCTGTTATTAATATTTCTCTGTTGATTTATCTGCTTGTGTTGTAGATTTTTCACTGAGTTTTTTTTTTGTTTTCCTGAGGTCAGTCTTTCCCCTTATATGCCTTATCCCCTTTTCTCATTTTCTGACTCCTTTCCCTTTGATGGAAGTTTCCAAAAGGACTGGACTTCAAAGCTATCTCTTCTCATACTAGGTAATGCACTTTTCACTGGCCTCAGTCTTTGCTGCTAGCAACTTCTGGGAGGATAGAACTGGCCTCAACTGGATGCCAGTCTTTTCTTTCAGGCCAGGTGGAGGCCCACAATACAATGGCACCCTGCCCAAGTTCTTTTCCTTGATATTCTGACTGAGCACTGCTGTAGCACAGCCTACTGCTGGGCTGCTGCCCCAGGCAGAGCAAGCTTCCTGATTTCCTGTACCTCCACTTCCACCAAACATCAGGGAAGGAGGAAGCAGGTGAGTTTTCTTGCAAGCTCACGGGTCAAGTTGACCTGTACTGGAAGAGTATGTGGGTTAGTGAGGTAAGGGGTGAACTGATGCAAAGTGAAGTAAACAGAACCAGGAGAACTTCATATGCAATGACAGTAATGGTGTTTGATGAAGAACTGTGAATGACTCAGCTCTTCTCAGCAATGCAATGACCCAAGAAAATCCTAAAGGACTAATGATGAAGTGTACTATCTGCCTCCAGAGAAAAAACTGTTTGTATACAGACTGAAGCATGGTATTTTTCACTTTATTTCTTTCATTTTTTCTTTTATTCGAATCTTGTTGTACAAAATGACTAATATGGAAGTGTTTTACATGATTGCACAAGTACAACTTATATCTGATTGCTTACCATCTCGAGGAGGGAGGGAAGGAGAGGTAGAATTTGGAACTCAAAACTTTTTTTTTAAAGTTTAAAAAATGTTTTTAATATGTAATTGAAGGAAAATAAAATATATTAAAGAAGAAAAGAAAAAAATTTGAGTTCCAAATTCTCTCCCTCCCTCCCACCACTCCCCCCTCCTTGAGAAAGTAAGCAATTTGATATCAATTATACATGTGAATTTATGCAAAACATATTTCAATATCAGCCATGTTGGAAAGAAAACACACATACACGCACACAAAACAATCAAAGTAGAGAGTAAAAAAAGTATGCTTCAATCTGCATTCAGAGTTCGTCAGTTCTCTGAAGGTGGATAGCATTTTTCATCATGAGTCCTTTGGAATTGTCTTGGGTCACTGTCCTGATCAGAATAGCTAAGTTGTTCACAGCTGATCATTGTTACGATATTTCTGTTACTGTGTACAATGTTCTTGTGGTTCTGCCCACTTTACTTTGAATATTAGTCTTTCCAGGTTTTTCTGAAGCCATCGTGACCATCATTTCTTCTAGTACAATAATATTACATCAAAATCATATGTCACAATTTGTTTGACCATTCCCCAGTTGATGGGCATGCCCTGGATTTCCAATTCTTTACCACCTTTTATTTGGTTTCTTTGGGATGCAGACTTAGTGGTGGTATTTATCAACCAGGGAATAGCTCTTATTTTTATAAATTTGGCTTAGTTTCTTATATATTTGAGAAATGATGCCTGTATTAGAGAAACCTGCTATAAAATTTTCCATGGTCTTCTGTTTTGCTTCTATTTTTGGTTGCATTAGTTTTATTTGTGCAAAAGCTTTTTTAATTTTATGTAATCAAAATTATCCATTTTCTATCCTGTGATTCTCTCTATCTCTCGTCTGGTCATAAAGTCTTTCCTTATCCATATATCTGACAGGTGTACAGCAATTTTTGTCAAATGTTGAGTTCTTATCACAAAAGCTTGGATCTTTTGGTTTATCAAACACTAGGTTACTATGGTCATTTCCTACTATGTATTATATTCCTAATCTATTCCTCTAATTCACAATTCTATTTCTTAGCCAGTACCAGATTATTTTGATGATTACTGCTAGTTTGAAATCTGGATCTGCTAAGCTGCCTTCCTTCATATTTTTTTTCATTGATATTCTTGACCTTTTGCTCCAGATACATTTTGTTACTATTTTTTCTAGCTCTATAAAATAAGTCTTTGATAGTTTGATTGATATGTAAATTTATCTTAAGCAAAATTGTCATTTTTATTATATTGGCTCAGCCTACCCATGAGCAATTAATATCTTTCCAGTTTTTTAGATCTGTCTTTATTTCTGTGAAAATGTTTTCGTAATTGTGTTCATATATAGTTCCTGGTTTGTTTTGGCAGGTAGACACCCAAGTACTTTATATTGTCTCTTATTTTAAATGGAATTTCTCTTTCTATCTCTTCCTGCTTGGTTTTGCTAATAGTATATAGAAATGCTGGTGATTTATGTGGATTTATTTTATCTCCTGAAATTTTGCTGAAGTTGATTGCTTCAACTAGTTTTTTAATTTGTTCTCTAGGGCTCCCTAATCATACCGCCATATCATCTGCAAAGAGTGATAGTTTTATTCCCTTGTTGCCTATTTTTATTCCTTCAATTTATTTTTCTCCTTTTATTGCTATAGCTAGCATTTGTAGTATAATGTTGAATAATAATGGTGATAATGGACACCCTTGCTTCACTCCTGATCTTATTGGAAAGTCTTCAAGTTTATCCCCATTACAGATAATACTTGCTCTTGATTTTAGATAGATACTACCCATAATTTAAAGAAAGATTCCATTGATTCCTAAGCTTTCTAGTGTTTTTAATAGGAATGAGTGTTGTATTTGGTTAAGTGCTTTTTGTGCATCTATTGATTACAATCATATAATTTTTGGTTTTGGTTATTGATATGGTTAACTATATTGATAGCTTTCCTAATATTGAACCAGTTCAGCATTCCTGGTATAAATCCCATCTGGTCATAGTGTGTGATCTTTGTAATATATTGCTATAATCTCCTTGCTAGTATTTAATTAAAATTTTTGCATCAATATTCATTAGGGAAATTGGTCTATAGTTTTCTTTCTCTGTTTTTGTTCTCCCTGATTTAAGTATCAAAACTATATTTGTGTCATAAAAAGAATTCAATAGGATTCCTTCTTTACCTATTTTTTCAGATAATTTATATAGTATTAGATTGATTTTTCCTTAAATGTTTGGTAAAATTCATTTGTAGAATGAATTAGTCAAATTTGTCTGGTCCTGGAGCTCGTCAATGGCTTGTTCAATTTCTTTTTCTGAGGTAGGGTTATTTAAGTATTTTATTTTCTCTTCTATTAATCTGGGCAGTTTGTATTTTTGTAAATATTCATCAATTTCACCTAGATTGTCAGTTTTACTGGCATATAATTGGGCTAAATAACTCCTAATAATTGCTTTAATTTCATCTTCATTGGTGATGCATTTACCCTTTTCATTTTTGACACCAGTAATTTGATTTTCTTCTTTCTTTTTTAATCAAATTAACCAATGGTTTATCTATTTTATTATTTTTTTAATGAAAGCAAGCAGCTGGCTTTTCTTAAGGAATATTCTAATCAAGTTAGTTTTACTTGAGGAATTGCTTGTTTCTATTCTCTGGATGGTTCCACCTAAAAAAATGCTAGTCATCTAGTTTTTGAGATAGTGCTGGACATACTGGCAAATGCTTCCTCTTCATTTAAACTACCATAGTTCAGTTTACATTTGTCATGATTTTCTCTTATTGGGAAACCTCTAAAAACTAAATCCACAGTGAAAAGGCCTGGGTGAAAGAAAAGGTGCCCATTATTACTTACCCCAGGATGTGTCTGTGAACATAGCTTTATCAGTGAACTGACTATACAGAAGACTCAGAAGAGTACTTACTGGCAGGGTCACTCCAGGACACAGATGTTATAATAGGAAAAGGAATTCAATCTAGAAGCGGGCCATGGTATGAACATTATGGAAACTTGAAGTAAGTTAAGAGAATCATAGTGGCTTAGATTATATAGTTCCGAGGGTTATAACACTTCCAGGAAAAAAGAGGACTTGTATGCTAGTTTAGGGCCATAAAAAGAAATCACTGAGGTACTCTGGCATCATGGAAAGAGAGTTGGATTTAAGGTCTGAAGAATGTACTTGAATGTCAGCTGCACTGGTTACCATCTGTGTGTCCTCTGGAACATTTCCTTTCTCTGAATGTCGATTTACTCATCTCTAAAATGGAAGTGCTAATACTTTCTCTGTCTGGTTCACAGGGGCTTTGTTGTGATGATTGTGATCATTCACTGTAATGTTTATAAATCATTATGTAAATTCTGCTATTATTGTTTCTAGAAGCCAATGTCACCAACAAGGACAACAGCAGTCATAGAAAACAGCCAGAATTGTTTCAAACCAACTAGAACACTTGAAGTGAACCAGAAGGTAAGAGACAGCTTCCAAGTCTAGAGATCTCTAGATCTCAAGGGATAAGACACATGAAAGAGCCCTGGATTGAGAATCAGAGGACCTACCACTCAATGCCTGTGTGACGTTGGGCTTGTTTCCTCCTATATATAAACTAAGGAGGGTGGACCAGATGACTTCCAAGGTCCTTTCCTTGCTCTGTCTCTTGTTCTAAGATCCCAAGCAGTAGGTATGGAAGTGGCAGAGCACATAGGTGGGGGCATGTGAATGGACAGGGGACTGCCCAGAGATACTTCCCTAACTATAGTACCCTGCATTATTAAGGAAACTAGAGATGTGGAAGGTTAGTACAGGCTTTGAAAAAATGCATAAAATTAATCTCTCCAAAAGCAAAACAAAAACAAGTAAGGAAGAATAAAACCCAATTAAAATGATAAAAATCTGAATTACTTAAATTTTGATAAAATAAAAAATTCAACAAAACAATAACTTATTTGCTCTGTAACCCTTTCTGATCTTTTCATCTGAGTACTTAGGAAGTTTTGTTGTTTTTCATATCATCATAATCAAAATGTATATTTGCATTCTGCTTTCTTTGGTTGGTATTGCTTTGTGTATTTATATTTTTAAATGAGTTATTATAAACATATTAAACATAAAACTAATTAAACTTGGTTTTATATCTATTTACATATAAATGAGTGAATTTTAATGCAATCCATAATGACATCGCAATCACTCCACCTCAGTCTTTATTAGTTTTCTTTTCCCATTTATTCTGACTTTTCCTCTTATGTGAGCAAAATTATTACGGTGTGCTCTGCTCTGGCTTGATGTTTTTCATTTTTCATTTTTTTCATTAAGCTCTATACAGCTTTTCTTAGTAATTTCTGAGAGGTCAGTGAGGATGAAGTTTTAGAAAAGGTCATTAGATTTGGCAATTAAAAGACCATAGGCAGACTATTTGGACTTGCAATGTCAAATATGTTCTATTACTAATGTGCTTGTAACACTCAAATATCGATTTTGACCAATGAATTTTACTGAGACATTTACCCCTCTTACCCATGATTGACTGGTCAGGACTGACCTTGGAGTGTTCACTCAGCGTCCTGCCCATCATTATCCTAATAAAGATCTTCCACAAGGATAAACCATGTAAACAAGTGAATAAAACCTGACATTTGAAAGGACAAATTGATTATTACCGGAAGCCTTCAGGAAAATGATAGTCATTTTCTTTTCTTTTTTAAGGCAATCGGGGTTAAGTGACTTGCCCAGGGTCACACAGCTAGTAAGTGTCAAGTGTTTAGTCTGAGGTCAGATTTGAACTCAAGTCCTCTTGACTTCAGGGTCAATGCTCTATCCACTCCGCCACCTAGCTGCCCCAGATAGTCATTTTCCCTTGTATCATTCTTGTAGCCTTTATCATCTGGAAAATAGCGATAATTATAGTACCCACCTTATAGAATTGTTTTGAGGCTCATATATGTAATCAGTTATATACCATAATGTATATTATATATCATAACATATAGTTTACATTTAGGTGACTCAGTGAATAGAGTACCAGGCCTGGAGTCAGAAAGACTCATCTTCCTGAATTCAAATTTGTCTTCAGACAATTACTAGCTGTGTGACCCTGGGCAAGTCACTTAACTCTGCTTGCCTCAGTTTTCTCATCTGTAAAATGAGCTGGAGAAGAAAATGGCAAACCACTCCAGTATCTTTGCCAGGAAGATCCCAAATGGAGTCACAAAGAGTTATACATGACTGAAAACAACTGAACATCAGTCACAAATAGTATGCACCATATTTTATATTACATACCATAATGTATGTAAATATATATTATATACCATAATGAGCATACACACACACACACACACACACACACACACACACATACACACATACACACAGTGCTTCGTGAACCTTGAGGCTCTATAAATGTCAGCTATCATCAGTATTATCATCAGCTGCATTTGTCTTCATCTTTTTGTTTTTTTTGGTTGAGGTTCAAATAGATTTGTTCCTGAAATGAGCCACTATCCTTCTATTATTCTTTCATACATAATGTCCTATGGACTATACAGGTAGATAAAATAGTTGCTTTTTGTACTTGGATACAAGTATTAAGATGTAAGAGGCTCAGTGGATAGAGTACTGGGCCTGGAGCCAGGAAGACCTGAGTTCAAATCTGGACTCAGACACTTACTAGCTATGTGATTCTGGGCAAGTCACTTAACCTCTGTTTGCTTTAATCCACTGGAGAAGGAAATGACAAACCACTCCAGCATCCTTGCCAAAAAATCCAATGGACAATATGGTCCATGGGGTCACAAAGAATCGCACACAACTGAACAACAAAATTAAGATGTAATCGCACCATCTGTAAACTCATTGAAAGTATATTGGTTACAATTCCAGGAGGGGATAAAATGACAGGATAGCATGTCCATGATTTAGTTCCCATGTAATTTTGATCTTTTCTGCAAAAGATATTTTGAAAACTTTTTGTTCTAAGTAGATTGGAGATTATGAATATTTGATTGTGGACATCTATTTAAAATATTATTCCTTAGTTTTTCTGGCTCCTTGTTAAGTCTTGGCAATTGTGGGCAATTGTTTAGTTTGTGATAATAAGCTGGTTCCAGGACAATTTATTGGGTGAGCATTTTGAAGTCTTAATCACCAGCTCATGTCTTGTTAGTTATTTTTGGCAGAGGTTAGCTCTTTACAATCTGTAGTAATGTATTGGACAGTTTTTTACCATTTCCTTGTATCAGCTCCATTGATCACCAAATCCGTATTCCTTAATGATAACATTTCTGTAATTCTGGTAGCAATGACCTGGCCCTGAACTGCCATTATGTACTCCTCCATTTCTATCTGCATGACTTAATTACATGTTTTATGATTTCTTTTTTTTAGAATTTATTTTAGACAAATGCTGAAACTTATATACATAATAAGAAAAGAAAAAGAAATACTATAAACTTAAATATAAAATAAGAAAAAAAGTCATGTGTACAGCAGAACATAGGAGAGGATTCAAATTACATAGCAATAACTTTTCATTTCAAGAAAGCCTATATATTAAATACTGTTCATTGTGTTGAAAGCTGTCCATCTTTTTTTTTGTTTCCATATAGGTTTTCTTTTGTTCTTTGCTGTTTGCTTCTTACTTTGTTCTTTTTTCTCCCTCCCTCCCCTCTACCCACCACCCCAAGGCTCTAGTTGGGCACTGGATATATTTATATATAGGTATTGATATATACATACACTTATACATATATACACATACACATACACACACACACATACACACACACACACACACACACACACATATATATATATATATACATACATATACTTTCTCTAAGAGATTTCACTCCTAATCTTTGTTTTTATGTTTGTGCATACCTCTTTATTTTTCCTATCTCTCCTAACTCCTCTAGTTTACTTCTACCTTCTACCTTACCCTCCTGTTACTCAACCTAACCCCACTCCAGCAATCCCTTCCTTCTTCTCCCAGTCCCCTAAATCTAAACCTCCCTTTTAACCTATTCCCACACCTCCCCTCTAAAGATCCCTCCTTTATTCTCTCCTCTCTCCCTATCCCCTTAGAGTTTTATTTCCTTCTAAATTTAGAAGACTTTTAAACTCTTCTAAATGTATATATATTTTCCCCTCTTAAACCCATTCCTGATGAGAGTAGGTTTCCAGGAATAATAGCCCTCCTCCCCCATCTAATTCCTCTGTATTGGTTCTTCCTCTTGCACCTCATTTGTAAAAGATAATTACTCTTTTAGTTGTACTTGAATGGTTTTACATTTTTCTGTACATAAAAGGTAAACATTCTATCCTTATTTGGTTCCTTGTAATTGGTCATTGGTATGTACCTTATATTTCTCTTGGCTCTTGTATGTTAAATTTTCTATTGAGTTTAGGTTTTGTTTTTTTTTTTAACAAAGACCTGAAAGTCTGACAATTGATTAAATATCCGTTTTTTTCATTCAGAATTATGCTTAGTTTTGCTAGCTATGATATTTTCAGCCAGAAGCTCAGTCCTTTTGCTCTTTGATATAGTGTTCCAAGACCTGCAATCTTTTAGTTTCACCAGTACTGGATCTTGTGTGATTCTAATTGTGGTACCACCTTATGTAAATTGTTTTTTCTTGTTGCTTGTAATATTTTGTCCTTGATCTGGGGGGTTTGAAATTTGACTATAATACTGTGAGTTTTCCTCATAAGATCTCTTTCAGGTGGTGATCAGTGGATTTTTTCTATTTCTGCTTTCCCCTCTTGTTCTAATGCTTCAGGACAATTTTCTTCAATTATTTCTTGTATTATTGTATCAAGATTCTTTTTTTGATCAGAACTTTCAGGTAGTCCAATTATTCTTATGTCTTCTCTTTTTGATCTGTTCTCTAGATCCGTTGTTTTTCTTATGAGATGTTTCACATTCTCTTCAATTTTTTCATTCTTTATATTTTGGTTTTTTATTTCTTCATCTCTTATAATTTTACTGGCTTCCCCTTGTCCAAATTCGGATTTTCAAGGAGTCATTTTCTTCCTTAAGATTCTGGATCTCTTTTTCTAATTGGTTGACATTCTTTTCATAATCTTCTTGTTTTTCTTGTATTATTCTTATTTTTCTTTTTAGTTTTCCCTCAGTCTCTCTCATTTGATTTTTAAAGTCTTTTTTAAAGTTCTTCAATGAGTTCTTTTTCGCCAGGTGACCATTTGGCATTACTCTTTGGGGTAGAAGAAGGTTCCTTTGCTTCAGTATCCTCCTCTGAGGAACCCCAATCTTCTGTATTCCCATGATAGCTCTCTATGGTTGGATTCTTTCTCCTTTGCCTGTGCATTTTTTTGGTGATAATTTAGTTTTTATAATCACCCCTAGTCCTGGGGTATGGGGGATGGTACCTCTAATCTTCTTCAGTTCACCTTCTGACCTTGAACTCAAACCAAGACCTCCAGCCTCCTGTAAGTGCTCACAGCATCTCCACCCCACTGCTTCTGCACTCACTAGGTGTGTGCTGGTTCCTACTCTCCCCCACCTCGAGCCTCTGGAAGGTGTTTACTCTTCACAGGGAGGAAATCATGTCCAGGATTTTTCTTTAGATTTTCTCTAATTGTACCAGGAGGACCCTTCTTCTGACCCTACTCTTATTTGTTTTCATGGCTCTATGTTTGCCCAGAGGTGCTATTTTATCTCTTTTGTGGAGGAAAATCTTGAGAGCTTGAAATTTTCTGATCTACTCTGTCATCTTCCCAGAATCCTCTCCCTATGATTTCTTATTAATATATTCTTGGCCAAACTCATATGAATGTCATCCATGGAAGTCTTTTTATTTTCATTCTTAGATCTTAGCTGTTTCATAGGCTCCACCTGGAGGCAAAATACTTCTGAATACTTCAAACATCTTACCTTGCGTAACTGTTATCAGCCTTTACTGTGAGCTTGTTAGAATCTGACCAGGATTCAAAATCAGGCTTACTGGCCTACATAGTTTGCAGACTCCATTCTCATCTATTTTTGGAAAATTCATGTCATCTTCCTTCCAGTTGGGACGTACCATTCCCACTCTCCATGGACTTTCAGAGATCAGTGACAATGGCTCAGAAACCTGCACCAGATGTCTGGAAATCGTCAAGGACAGATAGATGTTCTATTACTATCTCATTACTTATGCTAGGTACTAACTCTCTGAAGGTCATGTTTGTTCAACTCTTTCCAGTCAGAGGATCATTCTCTTTGTCAGAAAAAACAGACATACAAAAATAATGGAGCAGATCTCACTGGATTCACCCTTAGCAGCAACTCTCTCCCTTTAATCCATTTTCTTTTTCCCAACCTGACTAGAGAATCCTCTATTTATTGCCCTCAGCTTTCCTCACCAGCCTTGCCTCAGCTCAATCTGAACTTTAGCAGTCCCACAAAACCATATTGTGTTTTTGTATGCATTCACTCTTACCTGGATTTGCTTCCATTGTCCATACATGTCTTTTCCACCTATCTATTAGTTTCAGAGTTCCCTGTGCATTTACAAAGTTCTCTTTAAATAGATATCCTTTTTTCCTCTTCATGGAATTTGCTTCTCTTTGTGCATAAAGAACTTCATTCTTGAGAGCTTCGCATCCTCATTGGGATCACTTCTTATGAATTTTTGCCCATAATATCTTATCATTACTTTATCTGAGCCCTTACAATTAGCCTATATCTCTTCTCCTCTTTTCAGCAAAATTCCTAAAAAAAAAACAAAACAAACCCATCTATGATAAATGCCTACATTTCCTCTCCTCTCACTGTCTTCTAAACCCTGTGCAGGCTGACTTCAAACTTCATCTTTCATCTGAAACTGCTCTCCCTAAAGTTATGAATGATGTCTTAGTTGCTTAATCTAGCTTGACACTGTAAATTATTCTCTTCTGGAGTTCTCTCACTTCTAGGTTTTCATGATGCTGCTCTGTCCTGGTTCTTCTCCTACCTGTCTGACCTCTCTTTCCTAGTCTCCTTTACTGGATCTTCGGCCAGATCATGTCCACTAACCATGGATATCTACCAAGGGTCTGTTCTTATTCCTCTTCTCTTCTCCCTCTGTGCTATTTCTCTTGATCTCATCAGCCGTCTTGGACTCAATTTTGCCTTTATACAGCTGATTAGATTTATTTATCCAGCCCAACTTTTCTTCTAACCTCCAGTCTTATGGCACCAACTACCTATTGGACATCTTGAACTGGATGTCTATAGACATCTAAACTCCACAAGTCCAAAAGCTCTTGGTAAATTGAACTGAGAATTAGCATCCCTCAAATTTCAAAGCTGGAAAGAGCCCTTGGAAGTCATCTTCTACAATTCTCTCACTTTGCATATGAAACTCATTGAATTTTCCCCAAACCTTCCCCTCTCCCAAATTTCCCTATTACTCTCAGACCCAGGCACCATCCTACATATGATCCTCAAACTTCTTACTTGTATTTATCCACATATCTAATCTGTGGGCAAGTCTTGTGTCTATCTTCACAATATCTCATATATACATTCCTTTCTCTCCACTCACAAAGCCACCACTTTGGGGCATTTTTATAACTGTATTTCAATATATTGTATTTTCAATTCAATAGAATATATGTATAATATATATTCAATCTAAAAGGTATTTTAGGCATTTAAAAACATGACTCTGAGAAGGGGTCCATCTTAGGACTGCCAGAGGGGTTTATGACACAAAAGAGTTAAGAACCCCTGCTCTAAATGATCTCCAAGTCTCTTCCAACTCTAAATGTTTGGGTTCCTTGCTTAATGACTAAAATCAGGCTGGGATAAAACACATTTTGCCTGAGATACACCACAAGATGGCACCAAATCCCCACCTTGATATTTTGAAGGCTCTGGGTAAATTGAACTGAGAATTAGCATCCCTCAAATTTCAAAGCTGGAAAGAGCTCTTGGAAGTCACCTTCTCCAGTTCTCTCACTTTACATATAAAAAAACTGAGGCCCAGAGAGATTAAGTGACCTGTATAAGATCACTCAAATACTAAGTGGCGTAGTAGGGTCCTCCTAGGTCCTCTGACTCCCAATCCAGTGTTCTTTCCATGACATCTCTTTTTACTTTTATACATCCTTGTCCTTAGCATTCAGAGGCTAAAGCATAATACCACCTAAAGGCTAGCACTTTTTTGGGAGGGTTCTATGATTTAATTGACGTAGAAACCTAGTTCAATGTTATACTGTCTCCTGCTTCCACATCCCTTGCCCCCTTCCCCTATCGACACTCATGCTTTGCCAAATGTCAATCATCTGTCTCTTCCACTCTTGCTCATGTGCCATGAATGCCTTTGGAGGAAGTCATACAACTGTACTGACTGAGTCTACTACAAATTTATGTTACCTAATCTCAACTGAACCGTCAATGCTACAAGACAATCTTTTTACTCTTCTACTCTTCCCTAAGTGACTTATAATCACATTCCCTACAGAGGCTTTTCCAAACATTCTCTTTTCTCTTTAAGCTTTTCACAATTCTCCCTCCTTCCATGTTCTTAGCTGAGTATCATTCCTCGTACTTGACTGAAAAAAATAGTCTTTTTTGCCCTTATGTTTCCCCTTCTTTCTTTTTCTACATTTCAAAACCCGTTGATATCATCCCCCATTCTCCCCTTTGAAGCAGCCTCTGATGATGAGGTAACCATCTCCTTATCAAGTATCCTTGTTCTCATCCTCTCTTGTCTCTTTAGACAAAATGACTCTACAAACATCCCTTCACTCCAATTGTCAATCATTCTCTATTGATTCCTGTTCTGCTCCCTGAAAGCAAACATACCTAGGTTTCTACTACCTTTAAACAAAGCCTAGACATATAACTTAGACTTAATTATGCATATCCTGGCAGAATATAAGCTCCTTGAAGGTAGGAACTATTTTGTTTTTGTATCCCTGATTCATACACAGTGTCTGACACATAGTAGGTACTTAAGAAATGCCACAATAATAAATGTCTATTGATTGATTGGAATCCAGATGTGGATATTGCTTCTATCAATGTAGAGTGGTCAACTACTATGCAACTACTTGGAGAGTTATTTGGGGCAATGAGAATTTAAGTGACCTTCCTGAGTTCACATAGTAAGCCTATATAAGAAGTAGGACTTGAACTTAGGTCTTCCTGACTGTGAG
The DNA here is from genome assembly GCF_900497805.2 of Vombatus ursinus. Lineage (NCBI taxonomy): Eukaryota > Metazoa > Chordata > Mammalia > Diprotodontia > Vombatidae > Vombatus > Vombatus ursinus. The sequence goes on along the minus strand of NW_020954639.1, from coordinate 14,222,476 downwards.
ACTAGCTCTCTATCCACTAGACATGCCACTTAAGCAAGTTTATCATTTTTACTTTCTCTAAATGTGCAGCTATGCACACCAACTTGGGAGGCCGCAGATGAAGGATACAGATAGGCTGGATTCATTTATGTGCTATAGCCACAAGGAGAAAGTGACTGAGCTAAGCCCTACAAATACATAAACTGAAATGTTTTGGCTATATAGCCAATGGGAACTAAAATAGTGTGTATTTACAAAGAAGTCTTCAGAACACAGCCACAGATCCAGTCTTTTGGGTCTCTCCAGCATAATATCATTAAATTTCCTCCAAATATAAGCATATGGAAATAAAATTTTAAAAAAGAAAGAAGTAAGCTTGGTACTAAAATTATTCAATGGTCAATCATAAGAGGCAATAAAATCATCATGGTTTATTTAGAAATATAGTATATACTGCAAAAACTGTTTATGCCTCAACCCCTTGTCCCTAAACTATTAATGTATTTATGAGTTTAGGGAATTAAGACCAGATCATCACTGTAGACTGTCTCTGATTACTGTCCTGCTGGGTTCTCTTATTTTTCATTCTTGTATTCTATAAAAGAAATTTGGCCTTCTTAAGCTGTCTACAGAACAGATTCTGGCCAAGTCTCCTATGACCATATTCTCTATGATGTTGGTTTTAAAGCATTTTGAACTTATGAACCCCATCCAGGCTGGTTTTTATATAATGGGACCCCTACTGGAGAGGCTGAAGGTTGGAGATTAGAGGTGGTGGACAGACTCATTAGACAAGGCAGCCTTGACCATACCTTCTTTCTCGAATCCTCTAAAGTCTCCCCTCCTGGGGCACTAGGTGGAGCAGTGGATAGAGCACTGGCCCTGGAGTCGGGAGGACCTGAGTTCAAATCTGACCTCAGACCGACCACTTGACACTTACTAGCTGTGTGACCCTGGGCAAGTCACTTAACCTCAATTGCCAAAATAAATAAATAAAAATAAAGTCTCCCCTCCTGAACCTTTTTGGATGATAGAGCTATAAAAATCTTTGTTCTGAAGTAATTCTTCATGTCTCTGAAAATGCTGTTTGGGCAAAAATTTGCATATCAAAGAATTACAGAGTTGAGAGGGGATCTGGAGAAGGCATGGAACCAAGTCTCCTTAGTCTAGGCCAGCTGTAGAAAGGGCAAAATAGACAAACCTCCTCATCTAACCTTCAGGGTTCCCTACCCCATGGCACCCTCTTTACCACAGACACCAGTGCTCTTAGGTTAAACCCTGGCTGCTCAGTCTTTTACTTCCTCTCTCTTACACACAAACATATGGGAAAGGCAGTGACTAATTGGATGAGGGAAGAATGGAAGAATGAGGGAATGTTTCTCAGTTCCTCTAAAGGAAAGGACATGAGCAAATAGGTTTAACCTACAGCAAATAAAATTTAAGTGAGTAAGAAAACACAGCTAGGTAAGTTCTTCAGTCTTCAAAGAACACTTTTCCAAAAGGGGTAAAAAAAATCTTCTTTACTATGAGCTCTACCGCAGACACTTTATCTGTCCAATGTGAACTTTTTTTCCTACAAGGCAACTGGGGTTAAGTGACTTGCCCAAGTCACACAGCTAGTAAATGTTATGTGTCTGAGGCTGGATTTGAACTCAGGTTCTCCTGACTCCAAGGCCGGTGCTCTATCCACTGTGCCACCTAGCTGTCCCCTGATATGAACTTGATCCTAGTCTCCCCTTCCTTCCGAAGTCCCAATGTGTAGATTGAATAGACAGACACCTTGTGCCCTTGCTCTTCTGCCCTCTTTTCAGTAGGACACATCTGGGCTCAATCCCCAGCATGCATGCAGAGGACACAAGGAAAAGAGGATGAAAGAGTGAGTGTATAAATTAAGGAAGTAAAAGAGATATGACAGGTGCTGGGAGTTTTTCAAGGAGAGAGGAGCCAAGATGATAATTAGAGGGAAGAAAGTTTTAGATTAAAGTAGGTCTCTCTAATTTTGCTTTAGGTTTTGAAGTAGAAGAAATGAAATTTAAGAACCAGATTTTTTTTTTTACTTTTAAGGAAATAAAAACAAAAGTAACAAAAGTAGCAGCTAAATTTTTAGGATCATCAAGGAATTGCTGAAATGAGAGATAGCCAGAGAGACAGAGATAGAAAAAGATGCAGAAAGAGAGCAAAGACAGAGACCAAATGAAAGACAGAGACAGAGGAACAGAGAGACAGAGAAAGAGAGAGAAAGAAAGGGGAAGAGAGGAAGAATTTAATCGAGAAGTTATGGGTTACTACTTTGTAACCATAATTTTGGTATCTGGGATAAAAGGTAAAGGAGAGACAGAGAAAGACACTGAGTGACAGAGAGAAAGACAGAGAAACAGAGAGACACAGACACAGACACACACACAGAAATAGACAGAAAAACAGACAGAGGCAGACAGACAGGAGACAGAGAGAGACACAGAGAGACAGAGAGATAGAGAGACAGAGAGAGGTAGAGAAAGAGGGAGAGAGAGAGTTAGAAAGAGACAGACAGAGAGAGGTAGAGAGAGACAGACAGAGAGATAGAGATAGAGAGAGAGATAGAGATGGAGAGAGAGAGAGAGAGAGAGAGAGAGAGAGAGAGAGAGAGAGAGAG
>NW_020954639.1:14136040-14219852 GCF_900497805.2 Vombatus ursinus | reverse complement strand
AGAGAGAGAGAGAGAGAGAGAGAGAGAGAGAGAGAGAGAGAGAGAGATGGAAGGAAGGAAAGAAGTGGACTGAGAATTCATGGGTTATTACACACAACTCTGGCATCTCTGGTGTATGGTAAAAGGAGATGCTGTGGAAGTAGAAGATCCTGAAAGTATAATTGAATACATAAAGAAAACTTTGTCTACTTCGGGAGCCATCAGTAGGGTGGGATGACTGGGGCTTTGGCCCAGAGTACAAAGGAAGAAGTATTCCTTGTAGATGGTAAAGTCTTCCAGATGGTTCTGTTTGTAGATAGTATTATGTTGATTGCATCCAGCACCAGAGTGCTGTAAAGAATGATTCACGACCCCTCCAAAGAATTTGACCTAAGAATCCCTCATGTTACACACCAAGTGGATGAGCAATGTTTGTTGCCTAGACAATAACACACAATTGCACTGGCAACCTATTGAGAATCTACTCTAGAATCTGCCTGGCTTTGCTTAGATTTAGGGCTTACTTTCTGATACTTTTGCTTGCTTTACCCTGCAAAAAAATTATTCCTTTTTCTTTCTAGACAACATGCCTTGCCCATCCTCCTGTTGATTTTTCATGTTTAAAAGTTTCCCTTGGTTTCTGTCCTGTTCTGTTCTGTTTTCCATGGACAGGCACTTCAGATGGGCAATACACTGGGTCCAGAATTGAACATACAGTTCAAGTGAAGAAAGCAAAAAAAAAAAAAAATGAGGGTTGGGGAAAAAAAAAAAAACCAGAAAAAAAAGTGAGCTGGACTGCTTTTGGGAAATAATACAATGCTTTCAACAACCTCAAGATAATCTTTGGCACAGAAACCCATCTTTAAATTTCAAAGGTTTTGCTCGGTATAATCTTCAAAGAATCAAAGTTATGGGTTAGCCAGAGGGTAATGGAGAAATGTAATGTAGCTGAAAGTCAGCTGCAATGTATTTCCAAAGGTGATCTATGTGCAAGAGGTGACATAAGGGATATCACTGAGAAAATAGATGTTTGGGAAAGGAATTGGGTCAATCATAGAGCAAAAGTTAGCCATGGATAGGCAAAGTGATACAATGAACCCAATAGAATGTAAGACCTAAGGGAAGGCCTCCACTATGTTCATTTGATGCTCCATGAAAGATTCATGGAAGAACACCAATAGGAATTGAATAGGAGAAGAAAGTATGGATGAATTGTAGTCTGTGTTATTGAAGGACTACTTACGTTAATGGAATCACAACCCTATTACAGTATTAATAACTATTAGATTATATTTCAATACTTAAAGGATCTGAAATTTCATTAATGTGTGTCCTGGGTACTTCTTCTACCAGTGAAGGTCACAATCCTTTTAGCGACTAGATGGTCTTCATAAATTGCTGTGAATGAAAAGTTTATCATCTTGCCACTAATGTACTTGGTGATCATTGGCAATCATCAATTAATCAATAAGCATTTTTAAAGCACCTACTGTAGTTCATGGTGTCACAAGCTGCCATGTCAAGAAGTCAAGAAATATGAGAAACGGAAAAAACCGAACAAAACCCCCAAACCATTGGATTTAGCAATAAAGAGGGAATTATTGACCTTGGAAAGAGCAGCTTTACTTGAGCAGTGAGGATAGAAACCAGATTACGAGGGGTTGAGAAGTGAGAAAATACAGGCAAGGAGTGTGAATAGCTTTTTCTGGGGGTTTAGCCTTGAAAGTAAGGAGAGAGATAAGACAGTATCCCTGGTTATCAGGGAATAGTAGGTTTAAAGGATTTTTTTTAAGGGCTAGGGGAGGGTCCAGGACAATCAGAGATTGAAAATTAGAATGAGAAAGGGGATGGTTGAAGGGACAAATTCTAGGAGGAGAAAGGAGGACATATGATCAAGGCTTAAATAAAGGTGTTGGCACTGGCAAAGAGAAGGGCTACTTTTTTCTTCTTTCAGTATCTCTGATTCCTACATTCTGTTATACCAGATTCTATAGGGTACATGGGAGTCATGTGACTCATTAGGTTAATAGTGATTACTGATAAGGTTATAGTTATATGCCTATTGTATTCCTGGTTTTTATCCGTGATTGCCAGAAGTCTAGAGACAGCAGAACTGGGAAGAATGATTGCCACTATTATTTCAATTCCTCAGCTGACTCTCATCCCCAATATGCTTGAAGTATGGCTTTTCATAAAACCATGGATCAAATAATTCCATGCAAGGGAGAAGAATCAGGCAGTGAATTTCCAGAAACTTTTATTGGATGTTAAGAATAGTTTAACTTGCCCCCATAAAATAAAATTAAAATGACCATGATTATTAAAATGTTCTGTAGAAGTGTTAATGTTCAGCGGCTATTCTCTCTAAAAATGCAAATATCCGTAAGGCCACCCAGTGAGTCCAATTTTTTTTAAAAAAAGGTCTCTCTTTTAGTGATTTCCCCTCCAATTTCTACCACAAAGGAGAAGTGTCATACTTTAATGAGGCAAGTGCTTTGGTCAATTCAAAGTCCTGTGTCAATATGAAGAGTTCTTAGAAAATGTTGTTTACATGTTACTTTGTTCCATCCCCTGAAGTTTTTCTCATATTACATTCTACAAAAACCCATTTTAGATCATCTCTTGGATGTAAATTCCTTTTAAAAAAACAAGTTTGTGACTTTTGTTCTTTCATCTACTGTAAAAGGTTCTAGTAACTAGAAAGACATGCCAGCCTTGGCTTCCTGTTTGACTTTGCGGCCCAAGATTCCTCCCTCGTCTTTTCTTTGTCTTCTATTCTCTCTTTTCCTTGGCCTCTGTTATCCTTCCTTATCCATCCTGTCTCCCATTTTTTCCTTTTTTTAATCTTTGTTTTTTTTTTTATGTGAGGCAATTGGGATTAATTGATTTGCCCAGAGTCACACAACTAGTGAGTCTTATATGTCTGAGGCCTGATTTGAACTCAAGTCCTCCTGACTCTAAGGCTGGTGCTTTATCCACTGTGCTACCTAGCTGCCCCTTTTTCCTTTTTTTTTTCCTATAACATTTAATATAATTTTCTATACTGCATAAGCATCTAGAGGCCAAGGATTACGCCTAGGGATTGTGTTTCAGTTGTACAAATCCTACGACAACACTTTGAGCAATCAGATACTTTAGGAAAATCATTTTGTATCTCGGGGCCTCAGTTTCTTCATTTATAAAATGTGAGAGTTGTGTTAGATGGTCCCTAATATTCCTTATGGCTCTGACATTCTATTCTATTCCACTCTATTCAGGTCTACCTTTAAATCCTGAGATCTTATGGGCAATGATTACTGATCCTAGAGAGGGGTCTCTAATGCAGTACTATAGGACTCTCTGGCTTCAGTTTTGTTCTGTTTACCAGTTTTATTAATAGATTGATTAAATCATAGGTGCTATACTTATCAAATTTGCACATTACCCAAAGCCAAGCAGTATAGCCAGCCTGTTGCATAACTGAACCAGAATCTAAAAACCTCTTGACCAGCTACAATACAACAATGAGCTGGATTTAATAAGGCAAAATTCAATAGAGTTAAACATAAAGTCCTGTATTTAGATTTTCAAAAAAATCAGTTGTGCAAGTCCAGAAGGAAGAGAGGTGGTAAGACAATATTTCATTGTGGAAAAGACCTGGAGATTTTCACAGGCTGGAAATCCAGTGATGGTGTGAGTTGGTAGCCAGCCAAACTAATCCATCTCTTATTAAAATTTTTAAAGATCAGAACTATGATTTCATTGAAATAGGGAATTTCAATAATGGGATTCATTCTACTGATGCAGATAAGTAACTGTTCTACAACTCACAATCATAGAAAGTTGCCTGAGGGCACTGAGAGATTCAGTAACTTGTTCAAGGTCACATAGCCAGTATGAGTCAAGGGCAGGACTTGAAGAAGCTCTCTCTTTATTTGGACACCAGTTCTCCATGTGCTGTAGAATGCCACCTTTCATTTTAGTCTTGGATTAAGTAAACAGAAGTATGGTGGCCACAATGAAGGAGATTCTAGGCCCTCTATATTCTGTCCTGGCAGAACCACAGCAAAACCACAGCAGAATTTGAATGGTGTTAAATTCTGGCATCATTTTGAGGAAGGATATTTACAAGGTAGACTGCATTCAGAACAGGGAAACCAGCAGGTTGAGGGGGTTTTGAAATGATTTACGCCATATGAGAATTGGGGAATTTTAGGATGGAGAATTGAAGACTTTAGAGAGACATCATAGTTGTCTTTAAACATTAGGGGACTATCACCTCATATATACTATTATTAATTGGTTTTCCACCTCTATTTTCTTCCCTCTTCAATCTATTCTCTACATCACTGCCAAAATAATCTTGCTAAGGCACTGGACTGATAATGGCTATCTTCTACTCAAATGCTTGAATACTCTGTATTGCCTAAACTACTTAGCATGGTACTCAAAACCTTCTACAATCTGTCTCCACATCTTACCTGTTTTATTCCATTCAACCCCCTTTCATGAACCTTATGTTCAAGGCAAACAATATTACTAATATTACTCTGAACTCTGCTCCATCTCTCACCTCTATGCATTTGTATAGACAATGAAATGTATTTCTTCTTCATCTGTGCTTCTTAGAATGTGTCTTCTTCCAAGGCTCTAGTTGGGTGCTACTTCTCCCATAAAGACTTCCTTGATTCATCTCCAGTTTTTAAAGCCCTCTTCTTAATTTTTCTCTGTGCTTTACTTATTTATCTATATGTTGTGTGTTCCTCTCCCCACTCCTTATTTATTTATATGTTGTGTGTCCCCCTCCCCACTCCTAATAGAAAGATAGATAAGCTGATAAAGCATTTAGGCTATAATCTCCTCAAGGGCAGAGACTATTTAATATTTGTCTCAGTATTCTCAGTGTCTTTCATATAGTAGTCACTTACTGCTTGTTGTTGAATTTAATCATCACAAAGAAAAGGCATCACATTTATTTTTCTTGGTCCCCCAACGAGGATAGAAGTAGGAGGGACATGCAGAAAGATGTAGATTTAGATTGGCTCTTACAAAAAATGCACTTAGAGATGCCCAAAATCAGAGAACCTCAAATCAGAGTGAATTCTCTATGATTGGAAGTCTTCAAGTAAAGGGTAGAAAATCACTTCCCTGGAATGCTGCGGAAGTGATTCCTACTCAGGCATAGATTGGACCAGACCAGGGCTTCTTAAACTTCTTCCACTTGTGACCCCTTCAGTGCTTCTGAAACTGTGGGTTTAAACCCACAGTTTAAAAAACACTGGACTAGACAACCTGTGAGATTCCTTCTGACTCGAAGAGTCTATGACTTGCTGAAGAATCATGGTATGTTTAAGCTAGAAGAAACCTGAGAGATCTGTCCTGTCTTGTCCTATTCTCTCCATCCCTGTTTTATCCTGACCTCTCCTCTACTAGCCTCTCCTACCCTTTCCTTTTTTTCTTCTCTTCTTTATTCTGATTTTTTAAAAGATGAAAATAGTTGAGTTCCAGAGATATGACCATAGAGAAGAGAGAATAAAGAATATAAATCAGTAAATGGATTATTGCCACCTCTCTGTTCCTTTCTACAAATGCCTGACATCTTTGATGTTGTTTCCAGTTCACCCTCCCTACTTACCATTAGTAGAAGACTTCCTGAGTATTGGATCCAAAATTCACCTAAAAATGAGAATGGAGGTAACTTCTTACTTCCTCCAGCCTCAACATCCTGGGTTCCAAGATGGTGGCCACTGGAGTGCCTCCGGTCTCATTCATCAGCCTTGCATGGAACTTGTGGGTCAACTTCAGAAAATCCATTTAAATGAAAATGTGTGACCTGAGAAGAATGATACATGAATCCATCATCATGTTTGCTAGAGTTAAGTTATTAGATCAGCAGAGAACAGAAGGAATGAGATATAGGATGCGAATCTGAAGGCAAGAATAGACCAAGAGTCCATGAAGTGGATGCCAAGAATAGAAAATCTGGGCCACAGGATGAGAGTACACAATTATCAGAGGTCAGAAATCTAGGTAGTAAAGAAAAAAAATCCAATAAGCATGCAGTTAATGGGCAAGAGGTCAGAAAAGCTGATTCATAAGCCTCTAGAGAAGAGGCATACATCTTGGGAGATACAAGGTTTGATATCCACATATGTTTGTTTTTGTTGTCATTGTTTGTCCTTCGTTCTTGAAGAGGACCGTGACATCAGGGAGGTGATGCCATGACTTGCAAATGAATTGGATTTAAGTGAAGGAGGGCTGTGCAAAGTCACCAGCCTCACTTTCTCCTCTGGAGCTATTTAGGTCCAGTGGCCAGATATAGATCAGGATGATGGGAGATGGCTGAGCGCATATAATGGCAAGTCAGGGCAAAGCACCAACAATCAGATAATGAGACAGGAACCTAAAGGTGAGGGAAAGTTGGTTATGGTCAGGGAATCTCAATTGTCTCCCTGATCAAACTAAAACTGGTTCCAGACTTCAAATGTGCCCAAGATTATAGGTAATAGTGGTAAAATAGCTAGCTATCCATGGCTATGGAGTAAATGTGGTTGAAGAAGGTACTTAAGTATATAGGGCAAAGAGAATTTTAATGGGGACAGGAGGTGTAGGTTCTGATACTGGTTTTATACTACTCCCTAAGCAGTGACCTTGGACAAGTCATTGTTTGGGATTGTTAACAAGTAAGCATCAAGTCAACATGCGTTTATTAAAATCTAACTATGTGCAAAGCACTATGAATAGAAATACAAGCAGAAACAGAGTCAGTCGCTGCCCTCGAGAACTGGAAAGTTGATCCTTACAATGACCTTGTTGAATATTATCCCCCATTTTACAGCTGAGGACAAAGGTTAGGGGACTTGCCCAGGGTCACACAGTTGGATTTGAATGCAGGTCTTTCTGATTCCAGGTCCGGTGCTCTATCCATTAAGCCAATAGCTCTATCAGTTTCTAACTAAAGGAAGCTGAAAAGACTAGGGGAAGGGAGAGGGGTAACAGAAGTACCCCAGGGCATGGTAAAAGAAATCCAGAGTGTGGTCTGGAGAGGAATGAGACATGATTGGCCTGGGCACCCTTCTTAAGTGGAGGTTCTGGGAAGAGTCATCCAATCAGAGGCAGTGGCTGAAGGAGCCAAGGGCGTTTCCACGTTGTAAATTCCCAGGCTGGAGTGAACTTCCAGGAGAAAACAAAGTCCAGGGTGCAGCCTGTAGAAGAAGGGATGCTGAGACACGGCCATCTCTGTCTGGGCCCCCACCTGGAAAGTGAGGGGATTGGATTAAATCACCCCCAAGGTCATTCATCTCAGAACTGAAGCCTCAGACTCGGCCTCCCCTCTCTCGAGGGCCAGGCAGGGCGTGCCTTAGCCAGTAGGTGAGAGGCTGAAAGTGAAAGCTATAGAAGCAGCACTTTCATTCCTGACTTTCATTTTGTTCCTTCTTCTGGAATTCTGTGACTTTCTCTTTTCCTGTTCTGTGGAGAGTTTCTGGAAAGATGGCTCCTTTTAAACAAAGCAGAACAGCTTATGATGAGTATTGTTCCACTGTGTAAATAATACTCAGACTGATTTTTGGAAGTGGCTATAAAGTGCACCAGCACGCCAGAAAATTTACTAGTCAGACCACACTTTCCAATACCACTCATTAGAATGGTCCAGAGCCTCTAAACCTTGGCATTTACCCTGGTAATTGTTCTTCTGGGGAAGGAGCTGGGTTCAGACAGACTGCATAGTATTTGGGTTCTCTCTCTCTCTCTCTCCTTCTCTCTACTCTTCTCTTTTTATCTCTCCTCTCTTCTGTCTCTCTGTCTCTGTGTCTCTGTCTTTCTGTCTCTGTTTGTCTCTCTGTCTCTATCTCTGCCTCTCTCTGTGTCTCTGTTTCTGTCTCTCTGCCTCTCTCTTCTCTTTTTCTCTCTCCTCTCTTCTGTCTCTGTCTCTCACTCTTCCTCTCTCGATCTCTGTTTCTGTCTCTCTGTCTCTATCTCTTTGTCTCTGTCTCTGCCTTTCTCTGTGTCTCTGTGTCTGTCTGTCTCTGTCTCTCTCTCTCCCTCTACATACACACACACACACACACACACACATAAAACATATATTTGTTGGTATATTGTCTTTCCCTTGGATTGTAACCTCCTTGAGAGGAGGGTGGGGATTGTCTTTCAATTCTTTTTGTATCCCCAGAGCTTAACTCAGTGCCTGGCACATGATAGGTGCTTAATAAAGATTGAATGATTGCCAGCTACTGTTCTAAACACTGGGAATACAAAGAAAAAGCACAAAACAGTCCCTGTTCTTGTGAAACATGTATTTTAGTGAGGAGACAACATGCATATAAATAGGTGCACACAAGGTAGCAAAAGAGGCAACTTCTTCATCCTTTAAATGCATATGGAGACATTGGAAAAGAGAGCTTTTAGGTAGCATATTGGCTAGAGTGCTAGACTTAGAGTTAAGAGGGACTGAGGCTGATTCTTGTTTCAGGTACCTTTGAGCTGTGTGACACTAGGCAAGTCACTGACCTTAAAATGGGAATAATAGCACCTACTTGACAGGGTTGTTGTGAGGACTGAATGAGCAAATATTTGTCTCTTTCTAAACCTTAATGCATGTTAGCTAGTCATAATAATAACAATAATATAATACACAAAATATTTTGTGATTGAATATTGGTAAAAGTATCATATATACTATCTTCCAATACATTTTTCTCTAAATTGTTTTATTTTTGCTCTTCATATTCAGGGGCTACTTGCCTTGAAGTTTAGATGTTCTGTTTTTGTTCAGTAGTTTTCAGTTGTGTCTGACTCTTTGTGACCCCATTTGGGGTTTTCTTGGCACTGGAGTGGGTTGCCATCTCCTTCTCCAGCTCATTTTACAGATGAAGAAACTGAGGTAAGCAGGGTAAGTGATTTGTCCAGGGTCTCATAGTTAGTAAGTGTCTGAGGCCAGATTTGAACTCAGAAAGATGAGTCTTCCTGACTCCAGGCCCAGCACTCTATCCACTATGGCACCATCTAACTGCCCTTTAGATGTTCTAATGTAGTACAAAAAAAGTTGAGGTTGCAGGACATTGTAGGGATACAATTGCGTGATTCCTCTAAAGAAATGGGCTGTTATTCCTATCTTCTTTCTTTAGGAAAACCAAGCCTGGATTCAGGGTAGCTAATTGCATTGGGATGAGTTAGGAGGAGGTCCCCATACTGACCTCAGGACTTACATCTAAAGGGATAGCTTTGTAGAAGGTCTCAAACTGACTTGAATTGGCCAACCATCAAAGGAGATAATATTGCTCGCTGTACACCTTTGAGGATGGGCAGTTATATGAAGTGCTAAAAAGAAAAGGAACATCTTTGACTTCCAAACTAGTTTCTGGTCTCTTAAGGTCACTACTATCTTGAGCCACGGGGACTAAAACTCATAGGAGGTTCCATAGTTCTAATGGCATTATCAGACACAAAATAGCTACCACAACCATTAACAATTGAGAGAAAAGGCAAATTTACTCCAAAACTCCCAGAAGACCTCCCTATTTATCTTTTTTCCTTTGTAGAAAGACAAGCATTAAATATTAAAGAATGCCCCTGACCTTAATTGCTTTACCACAAATGTATTAAATATCAATCATAGCTCAAAGAAATCATAAATTTGGCACCATTAAGGCAGATTTGAGGAGAAGCCCTTTTCCCTATAAACAAAGTTCATGAATAACAGATAAAATCACAGAATCGTAGAGCTGGCAGAGTCCTTAGAGATCATTTAACCCAACTACTTCATTTTACAGCTAAGGAAACTGAGCCCCAAAGAAAGCTTTATCCAACCTCATAAGGTGGCAATCCAGGGCTCTAACCACCAAAATCAAGCCCTGGTGGCACAGTGCCTAGAGCACTAGACCTGGAGTCAAGAAGACCTGAGTTTGAATCTTGCTTCAGTCACTTAATGGCCTATCCTGGGCAAGTCACTTAACCTCTCTGTGCCTTAGTTTCCTATGGGAATTAGACTAGAACTTACCTCTTGGAGAAGTTATGAGGATAAGATAATATATGTAAAATGTTTCACCAACCTTAAAGCGCCAGATGGATGTATAAATGGACTTTGACTGACAAGCCATCCCCGTCTGTTTAAGGGAGTACATGAGTAGCTAAAGCCCCATGACATGAGCACCAGGCACGAGAGAATCGGGGTACCCTTGGGGACGCAGCTGTGGTGACAGATAGTTGCACACTAGGTACCAAGAGGAACACCCTGGCAAACAGTAGTGGAAAAATACCAGCCAAGAGATCTTCTGCACCAGACCCCCAAATAGGGGCTATATGATTGCATCATGCACAAGACACTTGAATAGACAGTGGGCTGCTGGAACCGTTCAGACTTCTGAGACCATCATTGATGAGGCTGCATTCTCCTCCTCTCTCTTCCCTGCATCTGTCCCAAGAAGACACATGCTTCTTCCTGAAGCCTTTCTCAGTCCCTTACTGTTAATGCCTTCCCTCTGAGATTGCCTTCCATCTACTCGTATGTGTTTTGTAAATTCATAGTTGTTTGTATGTTGTTTCCCCCATTCGAATGTGAGCTCGTTGAAGGCAGGGACTATGTTTTTTGCCCTTCTTTGTCTCCTCAGAGCTTAGCACCATGCCTGGTACTAACCTTAAAGCACTAGATATTACCATTATTATCACTACAACTGCACATTATCATGCCTCTCTTTCTTCATGTCCTTATTATTCTACATAAAAAGTACCACTAGAGTCATTATTGAGGAAGAGATAGAGAAACATGGTTCTTCCTTTTGCTGGCCTATGGATCGAATGCTGCTTGTACCTATCCCTTTACTTAGTTCCATCTCACTCTAGTTAAAAGCCTAAAATAGAATTACTCTCTATTTATTATTTGACAATGGCTCTCAAGATGTCCTTGTAAGCAAGATGGAAAAATATGGGCTGGGTGATAGGAAAATTAGGTGGTTTTGGAATTGGTCACATGGCCTGACCCAGAGATTACTTGTTAATGCATCAGTGTTGACTTGGACGGTGTCCTCTAGTGGAATGCCTCAGGGACCTGTCCTTGACTTTAGGCTGTTTGACATTATTTATCATTGACTTGGATTAAAGTAAAGGTGACTTGCGGAGGTGGAGCGGGATAGCTAACAAATTGGATGACAGAGTTCAGATCTGAGATGCTTTTACCAGGCTAGAAAGATGGATTGAATTGAATAACTGAATATGGGTAAATGTAAAATTCTACAGCTTGGTGCATGGATAGAGCCCTGGTCTCAGAGCCAAAAAGACCTGGATTTGAATCTTGCCTTAGATCCTTATTAGATATGGGACTTGGGCAGGATGGCCTCAGTTTCCACATCTGTAAAATCGGGATCATAAAAGCATCTACCTCACTGGGTTGTTGCAAGAGTCAAATTAGATAATATGTGTAAAGAGTTTTTTCATAAAATACAAATGTTAGTTATTATGATGATTATTTTAACAATCAATTTGATATGTACAAGATGGAAGAAGCTTGGCTAGACAAGATCTTGTCCCAGTGATATTCTAGTGGACTTCAATGTCTTAACAATATGACATGGTAACAAAAAATAATAATAGCTAACATTTATGTAGCACTTACTATGTGCCAGGCACTGTGCTAAGCACTTTGAAATTATTATCTCATATGATTCTCACAACAATTCTGGGAGCTAGGTACTATTATTATCCCCATTTTACAGATGAGGAAACTGAGGTTAAGTGACTTGCCCAGGGTTACACAGCTGATAAGTTTCTGAGGTAGCATGTGAACTCAGGTCTTCTTGCCTCCAGGGCCAGTGTACTATCCACTACATCACTTACCTTCCCTAGTAGCTAATGCTATCCTAAGCTACTTTCAGAAAGGCAGAGTATCTGCACAAAAGAGGTAACTCCCACTGTCTTCTTTTGTAGTTAGGTCACAATCTGGAGAACTGTTTTGATATGATCTGAGTGTAGTGCTCAGGAAATACAGCCACTGGAGATGGACACTTGCTTGCTAGGAGAGAAATCCCCCAGTGTTTCCCTCATTGCTGTCTGGGGTATGTCTTGACACTAGGCTGACATGACTGGACTTTGACAAGCCATCACCTCCTGCTTAAGGGAGTGTGTGAGCAACTAAAGCCCCGTGGCATTAACGGCAAGCGTGAGGGGAACGAGGAACCCTTGGAGAGGCAGCTGTGACAGATTGCTATACTGGGTACCAAGAGGAGATACCCTAACAGTGGGGGGAGGGTTCCAGTCAAGGGATCATGTGCACTAGACCCCCAAGTAGGGACTGTGTGACTGTGTCATGTACAAGAGACTTGGAACAAACACTGGGCTGCTGGAACCATTCAGACTTCTGAGACCAATACTGGTGAGGTTTCACTCTCCTCCTCTCTCTTCTCTCCATCTGCCCCAAGAAGACATGTGCCTCTTTCTGGAGCCTTTTTCTTTTCTTTTTTAAAAATTAATTAATTTTTAGTTTTCAACATTCACTTCCACAAGATTTTGAGTTCCAAATTTTCTCCCCATCTTTCCCCTCCCTCACCCCAAGATGATGTGCATTCTGAATACCCCTTCCCCCAATCTGCCCTCCCTTCTATGATCCCCCCCTTCTCTTGTCCCCTTCCCCTTCTATTTTCCTATGGGGCAGGATAGGTTTCTATATCCCTTTGCCTGTATATCTTATTTCCCAGGTACATATAAAAACAATTTTTAACATTCATTGTAAAAACTTTGAGTTCCAAATTCTCTCCCTTCCTCCTTCCTCCTTCCCCACCCACCCTCACTGAGAAAGCAAGCAATTCGATATAGGTTATACCTGTGTAGTCATGCAAAACACTTCCATAATAGTCATGTTGTGAAAGACTAACTGTATTTCCCTCCATCCTATCCGGCCTCCTGTTTATTCTATTCTCTCTTTTGACCCTGTCCCTCCTCAAAAGTCTGCTTCTGATTAACCCTTCCCCAATCTACCCTCCCTTCTATCATCACCCCTGTTTTATCCCCTTCCTCTCTACTTTCCTGTAGAGTAAGACAGATTTCCATACCCAATTGAGTGTGTATGTTACTCCCTCCTTAAGCCAAATCCAATGAGAGTGAGATTCACTCATTTCCTCTCACCTCCCCCTTCTCCCCTCCTCTGTAAAAGCTATTTTTTTTTGACTCTTTTACGTGAGATAATTTATCTCATTCTACTTGGGCTGGAAATTTGTTTCACTTTGTCTTTTTGTGGGTTCTGCTGCTCTAGAATTTGTTCGCAGTAATTTTTTACAGGTATTTGGAGGGGTTTGGGGGAGAGCTCAAGCAAGTCACTGCTTTTACTCCTCCATCTTGGCTGTGCCTCTCTGGAGCCTTTTCCAACCCCTCTTAATGCTCACATTTTCCCTCTGAGATTGTTGCCACCTTGTATATATCTTGTAAATACATCTTTACATCTTGTCTCCCTCCTTAGAATGTGAGCTCCTTGAAGGCAGGGGCCTTGTTTTTGCCTTTCTTTGTATCCCTAGCACTGGGAACCATGCCTGGAACATAGTAAATGTTTAATAAGTGCTTGTTGACCAATATCTCTGTTTCCTTAGAGTTTCTTTAATTTTTATATTTGCCTTGCCTTTAAAACCAGTTTTGAGATAAATATAGTCAATCATTACATTGCTGATTTATATTTTTCATTAATGAGCTCAAAAATAAGATAATCTTCTCCTGCTCCTTCTTCCTTATAGGGAAGGATTAAGGAGCTGTTCTTCAGCTCTTTTCATCAGGCCTCTCTCTTCATGGACTCTTCATGGACCAACTGGTCCCAGGCAAAGTAATCTAATTCCATCCTATTTACTGGAATGTTGAATTACCTTATTTTTTTTAGTTACTCAAATACCTGAATGGTTCCACCCAGAATCTCAGTTTGAAAGAGGAGGCCTGGGGTGGCCACATCTCCATTCCTCTCTAAGCAGCACCCCTGATTCTCCACAGGACTTTATCCTTCCCCTTTTGTGGGTGGGTGACTTCACCTCTTCCTCCTCATCCCCTTTTCAGCTTCCTTTTATGTGTTGTCTTCTCCTGTTAGAATGTGAACTCCTTGAGGGCAGGAACCTGCTTTCTCTGGGCTATTATTTGTATCCCTCGAACTTAGTTCAGTGTCCAGCACATGGCAAGCACATAATAAATGCATGTTGACTTGTTATCTTGACTTGACATTTCGTGATCATATTTGAAGCAGGTGGTCAAGTGAATCCTTTGGTAAATCATAACACCCTAGAGCTGGAAGGGACCTCAGTGTTCATCTACTCCAATCTCACCTGAAGCATGAAGTAAATGTTGCTTGGACTGTTATTAGCAAAAATCCTCCTTATTCTCTAATGGTTGACATGACCTGGAGAATAAGGAAAATCCACTGTGTGATACTCAGTGACTGACCCCTGGAAAAAACATTTCCCCAAAAGCTTTTGGGTTCCAGAATTGACTCCAAAGGCGGATTGATTGTGAATGGAATAAATATGAAAGAAATGTTGTGGAGATTTTTCTGAGGGATCCAAAAAGGAAAGATGAATTTTCCAGCCCTATCCAACATTCTTGACATTGACCCTAAACTGTGCTCATTTAATGGCATTTCAGTAAGGAATCTCCAAAGTGTAGTTGGAAAATGGTTAAGTCTTGAAAACATTTTGGCTGGGGTAGGGATAAATTAGACTGTCAGTTGTGTTGGTTAAATGATTTGAAAGGGTGAGGACATTATTGAAATGGGCATCAAAATTGATGGATTATACTTATTCACTACTTACTGGCAAAGGAACCTGGTAATGCACTAACTTTTCTTTTTTTATTTCTGGATTGTTGGCAAGGACTCTGGAGCAGTGCAATTAAAAAAAAAAACTCGAACTGATGCCATCTAGTCAGCCTCAGCAGTCTCTCTCTCTGTCTGTCTCTCTGTCTCTCTGTCTCTCTGTCTCTCTCTCTCTCTGTCTCTCTCTCTCTCTCACACATACACACACACACACACACACCTCTGTTATAGAAAGCATGCCTTCCATTGTCCATAATTTTGGTAATTAATGACCTGAACCGTGTTCTTTGGTCAGCAATTTGACAGATTCATAACACCTATGCACTCCTTGAGTGTTGAACTTAATGGGAAAGGTATTCTTGCACGTAATTCCCATTAAGACTGATGAAAGTTGCAGGTGCGCTTCCAAAGGAGACAATATCTGGTGGCCTGTTATTTTGAGTTATGCTATGAAAGACTGCTTGAAGGAAATGATTCAGAATGGGTGTGGGACAGAGGCCGAGGTAAGGGGAAAAAAGTTTTTTTTTTTTCATTACGCTGCCTAATTAGGAGAAATATAATATCTGAGCGGAAGATGGGGATTGCAAAATCTCTGTTAGAGAAAAGAAAGAAAAATGGAAAGTAAAGCCTCAAAGTATAGTTGTTAATTCTGAGAAACTAGATTGGGGTCATAATATTCTTTTTCTTTTATTCCTTTTTTTTTTTTTTTAAAGAATGACAGAATTGCAATTTTTTTGCTGCTATCTCCACTGGTAATGGAACATGGTTTCAAAAAAAGCATGCAGGTTTGCTAGGGTTGAACTTTTCAAGTTGAATAGCAACTGAGTTTTCTTCGGCTTGAAGAGTCCTATTTCAAATGTCTGTTTTTACAATGAGGGATAAAAAAGGCATGCCTCCACAGCTTAATCATGATCTTCAAGAGATTCTTGGCTCAACTGGAGTTGGCTCCAGATTCTAGTTGATGATCTGTGTGTTTTTCCAATTGACCACTAGCTTTTATGGATTCTACTAACAGCCTAACACCTGGAATATAGTTCTTGTATGTGTGTGTATGTGTGTGTGTGTATATACATGTGTATATGTGTGTATATACGTGTGTGTGTGTGTGCGCTCACGTGTTTGTTGGAGGGGGAGATAATATTTTTTGCCTTCTGTTCCCATTTTCTTTTCAATTAGGCTGTTGGCAAGTTCCCTGCATGTGCTGTCTGGACTATTTATTATTTGGGGCCTGGATTGTCACCTGGGTTTGCCCTACCTTAAGCTTAAAACCTGTGGGTTTGTCATCATTAGCATGCCATTTGGAGTTTTCCTGGGGTGAATAAAACCCAAACCTTGCATTGCCAGTAAATATCCCTAAGAAGGCTTTAGGACAGTTGGAATGCCTCTTGAAGATGTGGTTGTCTATTCTAAGTTCCTTGAGTGCAGGGGTGCTATTTTATCATTTTTGTGTCCCCAGCACTTAGCCCAGGGCCAAAGCAGGAACATGCCTGCTGGGTTGTATTGGAGTGGAGTGCACTCCTGTGTTCTCCCAAGATGTCTTCATTTGCCTTATTTAAAATTTTGGATTAAAGGCCTGTCTAATATGTTTTTGAGTGCCTGGCATATCATTGATGCTGTCAAACTTTGAGAGAACATTTGGGACCAAGCATTATGGTGAAGCTTGGAAAAGCTTTCCATGTATAGGCAGATTTAGCTAGTGTCTTATCATGGGATTCTTTCTTTCTCTCTCCTATCCATGAGTTGGAAAAGGGGAGTTTCACTAAAATGAGGCCAACAACTTTTAAAAATCCCATGTCGGGATTCTTCAAACATCCTGAAGTCTGCTGACAGGTATGGCTTACTGGGGTGGAACACGCCTGATGTTTGGAGACTTTTGCCAGGACAAAGCAGAGAAGAAGGAACCAGTCATTGGGAAATTTCCCTTGGATGGCTATTTTGTATGCAGTTAGCTTGAGTTCTGAAAAAGTGAATTTTGCTGTTTTGAATGAACACAACAAGATGAAAGTCCTTTAGGAGCCTTTAAAACAACTGGAAAATAGCAGGCTTCCTTCCCACAGCCTTCCCACCATTGTCAAAAACTTTGTTACCAGACATTCAGGTACTCATCACCTTTCACCTGAAATAAAGGGTGCCTCCAAAGTCTTACTGAAGTTTTAAGCTTAAAACTTTTAAAAGCTGCCTGAGAGATTTTCCTAAAGCACAGGTCTGATTATGTCACATCCCAACCCCACTTGATAAACTCCAGTGGCTCCGTTACCTCCAGAATAAGTCAGTCAGTAAACAAGTCTTTTTAAAAAGTGCTTACAGAGTTAAGTCACATATAAAATTATCTAATTGGCACCTAAAGCCCTCTACAACCTGGTGGTGCAGTGGATAGGATGTCAGGCCTGGAGTCAGGAAGACTCATCTTTGTGAGTTCAAATCTAGCCTCACACTTACTAGCTGTGTGACCTTGGGCAAGTCCCTTAACCCTGTTTGCCTCACTTTTCTCATCTGTAAAATGAGCTCTAGAAGGAAATGACAAAACCACTCCAGTATCCTTGCCAAGAAAATCCCAAATGGGGTCACAAAGAGTTGGACGTGACTTAAATGACTCAACAACAACAACACAGGCTGGCTGTCTCCTACCTTTCTGGTCTTAAATTTTACTCCCTTCCATTCACTTTATGGTCCAGTAATGTGTCTACTTGCTGCTCCTCATACACCATACTCCGTCTTCCAACTCCATGCATTTGTACTGGATGTCCTCCATGCCTGGAATGTTCTACCTTCTTACCTCCAATGCGTAGCTTCCCAAAGCTTACTTCAAGACAGCTCAAATCCCACCTCCTGCAGGAGTCTTTCCTCAGTTGCTCAGCCACCTCCCAACCTTCACATTGAGTCCCTTCCATCTGAGATCACTTCCCATCTACACTGTATCTATCTTGTATCCCATTAGAATGGGAGATCCTTGATGAGAAGTAACTGTTTTTTCTTCTTTTTGTATCTCTGTTTAGAACAATGCCTGACATATATTAAGTGCTTAATAAATGTCTGTTAATTGACTGATACAAAATTAATATGGTAGGACTAGGAAAATATTTCAATAGATTTCCTTCTCTGATACTTTTCTCCCCTCTAGTTCTTAGCCTTATATAGGGGCACTCCTACATCTTGTTTTAATGGTCATTAAACATTTTATTTATCTTAATTTTTTGTTACATTTCAGGTTCTTAAATGTCTCCCTCCCTCTCTCTCCATCCCACACCAGAGAAGGCCACCATTTCACATACAGACACACATACATATGCACGCACGCACACAAACATGCGTGTGTGCATGTGTGTGTAAAACCATACTATGTATACTTCTATTTATCAGTTCTTTCTCTGGAGGTGGATAGCATCTTCCTTCATAGGTCCTTTGTAGTTGACTTGAACATTTATAATACTCTGAATAGCCTAGTCATTCACGGTTATTCTTCAAACAATACTGTTGTTACCACATACAATGTTTTCTTTGTTTTTGCTCATTTCACTCTTCATTATTTCATGCAAGTTTTTCTGTGTTTTTCTAAAATCAACCTGCTCATCATTTCTTAATTATTTTATTAAAAATATTGAACACCATCACAATGAACTAAACTTGTTATTTATGTTCCAATGAACACATTTTAATGCAAAAAGGATCGTGATGGCTTTTCAGTCACTCCCTTGAAATATACTTCAGCATTCTTTCTTTGCCCATTTATTCTCATTCTTTAGAAAATATCATTTGCAACTCAGAGGAATACTGTCTATAAAGATCCACAGAAGGTGATACTGATTCTAAGGACATTTGGATAATAGAGAAAAACAGGAAAAATCATTGGGAGTATGTAGGTGTTTGGCACTTCCTCTGCCATGATCTCTTTTCCATAGGAATATGTGTAAATGTACTTTTGTGAGTCACCTTCGGTTTCCCCCAATTTGATCACATCCTATATTAACAGTTTCCTGCTCTTTCCCACCCACTCTCCCAGGGTGATGAGACTTCAAGGAATTTATTGTTGGTTAGCAGAAAGGTTTTGTTTTCTGTGATTGGGTATCCTATGACCAGTCTGACGCATTGACACACGGGCTACATTTTAGTAACAACATCTGGTACAGCATGATGGATAAAGGGCTTGCTTTGGAGCCAGGTAGATCTGGATTCAATTTCTGCCTCAGATGCGTACTACTCATATCATCATGAGTAAGTCATTTAATCAAAAATGCACCCTGAGCAACTCTCTAAGACTATAAGTTAAAGGCAAGAGGTTCAAGGGGGTCTCCACAATGATGAAATCATAGGTTTTGTATTCCCCTCAAGAAAGAATTATTGGTACCCTTATAATTTTCAATATGCAATTCAAATATTTGAGTATCTTATACAATCATATATTTCATAGACACATGTAGAACTTGGATGGGTAGTGATGTCAGTGAAAGGACAGTAGAGTGGGAATCTAAAGACCTAAGCTTTAATCCTGGCTTTCTTTCTTCTTCTTACCTTCATACCTTCATACCTTCTGCATGTGACCTTGGGCACCTCTCTAAGTATGTTTCAGGAATGTGCTGGAGCCAGCTCAAACCTACTTTCTAGAGCTGATGATCATTAAATTTTCATTTACAGTGAGCATTTACGCTTCAGAAATCAGCAAATGCTACAAGTCAGGTCTTGATTTGTTGTGTTGTTGATTGTCTAGATTTAAGTGATGGAGAAAATGTTAATAATGAAGATTAAATTTAAAAGTGTGTCATGCGTACATTTTCCCTTCCAGAAATCTGGTTGTTAAACATTTAGTAGTATATCCTTGGCCTATTTCCCTGCCTATAAAATCAACAGGTTGATCGAAATGAACTCTGAGTGTCCTTGTAACTCTAGATTTTAGTATCCCATTAAACCAAAGAAATAAGTTATTAAACTAAATTTTCCACCCTCCCCTTCTCCATCACCAATGAAAGTCATAATATTAGGAGAAACCTTCAGAGGTTATGGGAAAAGTAATTTCTCTGAAGTGTTGGAAGAGATTGTTTTCCTTTCTGATATTATAGCAAATAGTTTCCCCCCCTTCCAGAGAGCCATCCCATATAACAAATAATTTTTTTTAAAGAGGAAGAAGAGAAAAAAAATTGGCAAATCCAATCAATATATTGAAAGAATCTGAAAATAGATCTAATGTTCCACACCTGTGGACCTCTCACCTCTTCAGAGTTGTGTGTGGAGGGAGGAGGCATCATTTCTCTTCTTTGGGGCCAGGCTTGTTCTTTACAATTTCAGCAAGATGTTCTTTGCCATTGACTTTTTAGAAAGCTTAAGTCACAGAATCAAATAATCTAAGAGTTGGTAAAAGTATTAACCTTTTTTGCCAGTTCAATTTTTCCCCTCTTCTCAATAAGCTTACTTTAGGTTCCATTTTTTCTAAGGTATGTCATTGTAAACTTCCCTCCCAGATTTACATTGAATTTGGCACTTTTGAAAGCATTAATGGTTAAAAAAAAGAGGCAGCTTTCTCTTTTTTTAATCTTCTCCAGTTATACTTGATAAGTTATCTTGTTTAATTTTAAACATGTTTTCCCTTTGAATTCTCATTACATAGCACAGCTCCTAACTCATCACTTGTTCAGTGACCAGTGGTTTGACTGTCCATGCATAGACCCTGCATCAGCAGAGACCACCATTCCTTTATGGCTTAGAAGATGTAGAAGATGACCATCCAGAGTCCTTGTACCTGCAAAATGTGTCACCTGTGGCCATCCTGGTGGTTAGTTTTAGAACATTCACAGTTTTTAAAAAAAGGTCCATGAATATTCTTAAAAACCTTCAATGAACAGAGAACTAAAATTTAGATTCAGAGCTAGAAGAGACATTAGAGAGCATTTAGTTCAATCACTTTGTTTTAAAAATAAAATAATAGAAAGCACAAAGGCTAAATGATGGGTCACCCTTTGCAACATTGGAATTTGAACCCAAACCTTCTGGTTCCACACCCAGGACTCCCTGGTACAGTGGAATCACTTTACCATGATGCCACTACCCATCCTTCTATGTGTGCTGCAGGTACTGCATCTCAAGTCATGTAACTCAGTGGAAAAGGATATAGACAATTGTGGTTGTTTAGAAGAAAAAAAGTTAATAACATGCAGGGACTATCACAGTTAATCAGAACTTGAAACATAATGTTCAAGTTGTCCTTTTTAAAATTTGAAAACAAAGAATTTAATGTTTCAAATTTTGAAATAAAAGTGGCTTTGAATTTTCATTTGCTTTTTCAGAGAAAACAAACAAACAAAACCAAACTACTGAAATTTTGATACCCACATTTTATGACCTTCCTACTCTAGCTCAATAGCTTTGGCTACAAGAGGCCATTTCCTTTTGCTCTTTCTTGGACCATGTAAATGGGAAGGGACAGGAGACAGTCTGGGGGGCTCTTATGTCCATCCGGCAATCACTGGATTGTTTCACTCTTGGACTTTTAGCAAAACTGAAACTGAAAGGATAGGGTACGGGGATGGTTTAATGCTTGCTTACCTGGAGGCAGGATACAGCTTCATTATGGCTTGTGTGACTACAATTCAGGGAGTATGCCATTGTAATAGTTAACAAGATTTTATTCAGGATGAGGAAAAGAGACTCAAGATTTTAGTTGGAAGCACCTCTTATTTATGGCAACAGCTTCCTGCAGATATAGTAGCCTGAATTTTAAGTCACATGATATTCTTTGACATTGATAGCTTTTTAGAAAGCTTAAGTCACAGAATCAAATAATCTAAGAGCTGGTTGGCCATCTTGGCAACCCAAACCTAACAGAGAATTCCCTGCAATTTACCCCTGAGAAATATTCACCCAGTTACTGCTTCAAGACATCAAATGCCAGGGAAACTTCTGTCTCCCAAGGTAGGCCATTCCATTTATCAACAGCTCCGATTGCCAACAACTTCTTCTTTACATCAAACCAAAATCTACCTCTTTGTGAATACTACCTCCTTTCCTGTCTAAATCTACCTAATGGAGTTAAACAAAAAAAGTCTAATCATTCTACCACATGGTAGACCTTCCAAGATATAATGACAGCTATCATGTTCTCCCCAAGTCTTTATTTCTCTGGACTAAATATTCCTACATCCATCTTTCAATCTTGTGTAGCAAATTCTCTTGTCTTTGCCCATCATGGTCATCATCTCCTGGATATGCCTCCCTAAAATGTGGCCCCCAGACTTGAAAACAGCTCTCTAGGTGTGGTCTGATAAAGGCAATGCACAGCATTGTTCTAGACGTCATTCCTTTTGATGTAGCTTAGGATAGCATTAGCTTTTCAGATGACATGTCATATTGTTGACTCATGCTAAGTACGGCAAATCAAAAAAGGAATTTCCAACTGAATCATGACTTCTATATGTTAGGGGAAACTTTGGGCTTCCAAAATTAATCTCATTTAATTAAAATTTTTTTTACTAATTCCATTTACCAAAGTCAGTAGTTGAACATTCACACATTTTATTCCAATGACAACACGTTTTCTGCCAACAGATAAAAATACACCATTATTTCCACTGAAACATGAAGTCTTGAATATGAAGTGAAACCCCTGGAAATGACAGAATGTAAACACATGGTAACATTAATTACAGCAATATTTAGCTTATAGAGCATATGGTAGCATTTTCTAAAATGTGTAAGCAATGATCAGAATGAATTCATTAGGCATCTATATGTATTTGTCGTGTCCTCATAAAGGTGCTCCCCTCTGCTCTGTTAAAGGCTAATGGCTCTTTTAGTGAAGTATTACCCCACAGATGGAAGACATTACTAACTCCTGTTTTCCTTACTTGTCAAAAATGTTTTGTCCAATCATCACCCTAATTACACATGCACAGTGCAATAAATCAGAGTAAAGAAAACATTCATAATAAAGTCAGTCATTAAGGTGAAATGCAAAATAGCTTAGACTTTAAAACAAAAATGAATCTGAGTTGGCGCTTTTGCTGAAGAATAAAATTCTGCATTCAAGGTCAGACAGAAAGAAAACTTTAGGGTTTTGGCTTAATTTTCTTGGATCTGCACATGTGTGCATGCACATACATACACATACATTCACCCACATACGTGTGTATATATATATATATATATATATATAACATATATAATATACATATAATCACAAGCAATTTAAAAATAAAGTTCATGTTTTCTATTTCTCCTGGGTCTAACATGGTACCAGGCCCTCAATAATATTCATTGATTCACTGCTAAGTAGTATTCTGGAGTGTTGCCTCTGTTATCTGCTGTTTAGTCTCCAATCTGTCCTAATGTATCCATTCTTTTTAATGTATTCAGTTTGCTAATAACCTTTATTACATCTGCAGGATTTCTTTACTACTGGTGAGTTAGCGTTGATGTTTTACTGTTGTTTAGATTGGGTCTGCTGTTCCCAAGTCTCTCCTTGCCCTGTTTTGCTCATCTCAAAAGCAGTCCTAAAACACTGTTAGTGCCGAACTTCTGAATTCTGTTTCATGACTAATACGATATAATACTTTGTTTTCTCTTGGCAGTTCAGCAAAAGTGCTTGTTCTGTGACTATTGCCCATTAAATTCTGTGTCATCATTAAGTAAAGTTAAGTGCTGGCCAGGCTTTGACTTCCTTTATTTTTAAGACCATCACCTATTGATTATGAAATCAAACCAAAGACTTATTTTACATAGAATGCCTAGCTCCGTTTACCAATGTCTGCTTTTGCCAGTTGGTTAGACATCGGCTGATAGAAGGTATTTCAAAAATTCTTTTGCAAAAATTCATTTTATGTAAGAGATTGTTTCTGTTCCTTTTTATTTGGATATATGAGAATGGGCTGTGACTGAAGACAGATATATAAATATATCATAATCAATCAGTTAATCAACAAACATTTATTAAGGCGTTTGACAAAGGTGAAATGGTTCCAAGATTTAGGGAGCTTACACATGATTAGAGGAGACAAATATATACGCGTATATGTATATTACATATAGTGTATGTTATATATCAGTAGATAGATATGTATATATATGTATAACATATATGCATATTCACACACACACAAAAACAAATGTTAGGTAATTTGTAGAGGAGACACTGACAGCTAGGGAGATCAGGAAAAACTTCATGCAGACGGCGATACTCAAGGTGAGTACTAAAGAAAACATGACAAACATGCTATTTGACACGTAATGTTTCTAGGTGGTTTATAGCAGCTGTCATCTTCCTCCGTAGCCCACTTAGGGGATGCCTACATTTTTTTAAATCAAAAGAGTAATCATAATGTTGCTATTATAAAATCAGATGCTTCACTAGCTACCTATTTTAAATTCCTCTTTACTACACTATCCGTACCAGTGCATCTCCCCAAAGTAGCAACAGGGTTGTGTTATAGTCACAAGATAACTGGGAAATGTGTTTATCAAACTTAAGAAACCTACTGTACTCTACATTGACCTATCAAATCTCTTTCTCTTCAGTTGCCATAAATGATCATTTATTGAATGCCTACAGCTAATCAACAAACATTTATTAAGCACTTAAAATGCTCCAGGCACTGCACACAGTTACACTAGGGATACATGCAGCAAATAATGAAACAATTCCTATTTGTAAAGAGCTTATATTCTAATTAAGATGACAAATACATATGTAAATATAAAGTGAATAAACATAAATATCTACAAAGTAGTTAAATATAAGGTAGCTTGGGAATAGGGACTGAGGGGATCAGGAAAGGTTTCTTTTGCAGGATGATTCTTGAGCTGCCTCGTAAAGGAGGAAAACTCTTTGAGAGGGATGTAAGGATAGAGTGTATTCCAGGCCTGTGAGACAGATGCAAAGACATGAAGATAGGAGATAGTGTGTGTGAGTGTGTAAGTAACAGAGAGAAAGGCTAGCGTGGCTGGTTAGGGAGGGAGAAGAATGTCCAAGAAAGCTGGAAAGATAGGCTGGAACAAGTTTGACTAGGGCTTAAAAAGTTGAACAGAAGAGTTTATATTTCCTCTGAGAGGCAATAGGAAGCCACTGGAGTAGGTTAAGCATGGGGGTCCAACTCTTTCACTTTATAGGCAAGGAAACCGAGGCCCCAGAAGGTTAAGTGACTTGACGAAAATCACAAAAATAGTTATCAGTCAGAATTTGAATGTAGGACCTCTGGTTCCAGACCCATTGCTATTTCTACTGTATCATGCTGATAATTTGAAAGGAAGAAAACACTAACAAATTAGGGAAATGAGGAAATACTTCCTATGATACCTAAGTCAAACTTTGAAGGAAGCTAAAGATTTAAGAGGTCAAGGCAAAGAAGGATTGCATTATGGGAATGGGCAACAGCTGGAACAAAGATATGTAGACAAGAGATGGAATGTTGAGTTCTGAGAACAGCAAGTAGTCCAATTTGGCTGACATTTTATACTACACAAAGCTGATTCTATCATTTCCTGTAGTGATTAGTCTGTGTGAGGAAGAATAATTTGAAATGGACTCTGGATTTGGAGAAATCTCCTGACTTTGAAATGACAGCACTATCTACAGAGAACAAACTATTCCAACTGGCCACTGTAGGGCGCTGCTGCTTCACACAATGATAGTTCATCTGTGCTAGATTTGTTAATGGGCAAAAACAAAAAACCACCATATAAAGTGGATTCAGATACCAAAAGAGAAGATGCATGATCAGATTTAAAAAAAAAATTATTAGAAGGGCCTTTTTTGCAAACAAAGTTAGACTGGCAAAACAGGTTTAAAAGAAATTTGAAGATTTCAGGCTGCTGGGGAGTTAGGATACTCTACCTTTACAGAACTGAATCTGTCGTTTCAAAGGTCAAAACAGAAAAGGAGGAGGAAGTTGGGAAGACCCCAATCCACACACTTATTCTGGGTAGAGCATATTGTGGAGAGTTCAAACAAAAGATAGGTATGATCCCAGGTTTTAAAATTCTACAGGCAAAAGTCAACTTTAGAAGAATGGAATGATCTTATAAAAGTGAATGTTGAAAACTAAAACTAAATTAATTTTAAAAAAGAAGAATGTAATGTTTTCAAGTTCTGATAATACACAGAAATGATTTGACGGAGAAGGAAAAGGCAAACTGTCTAAAGAGAACTATATAGATGAGTAGAGATTGAACCAAATCATCTCCAAGGAAGGTTTTCAGCTCAAAATCTGTGATCCTATAATCTGATTTTTTTTCTTTTACCTATGTCTGTGGAACAAAGGTGAGATTTTAAAAAGGAGGAGCAGAACTGTTTCAGTATGGCAGATGAAATGATGGTAATGAAAGGTTGAGAGAGGCTTATGTAAAGTGCTTTTCAAAGTTTAAATGGCTAGAGAAATACAGTTACTATTATGACTAAACCCCTTCTTTGGTTTGTTTTCTCTGCCTGGTCTGGCACTTTATCCACTATTGCCACAGGTTGAAAACTTTGGTGTAACAAACTATCATGAATCCAACATTACATATTTTGGAGCTATTTTGTAAAGAAATAATTTCATAATAAGACTTGGATCATAGTCAATGAAAACCATATGCATTAATGTATATGCAATCAAATGCCCCCTTTAATGTCATGAGACACCTGTATTCTTTGCTTGGGTTTCAGAAACTGCTAGTCAAGGACCTATTGATAACTTGGAAAAATGTCTTTCCTTTCATCACTATGGGTAACATTAAAATTCAGTGCTACTATAAATGCTCAAAAATGTTAGGAGAATTTAATAGAGTCTTATTAAAGGCTGGAACACCATCTCATTCTATCCTTTTACCATATGTAACCAAGAGGTGATCCATGTGACAGCCCTGGCTAGGGCTTTGAAGACAATGTTTTATGAGCAGAAGGCTCCCTTGTAGACCAGAATGTCTTAGTGGGGAGCCTGTCCCCAGAGGCTGACTCCTCTGTGAGCGGGCATTGAGCCATCCCATTCTTCAAATGTGTTGTGAAATGAAGGTGTCTGCAACCTTCTAGGGCAAAGGTCAAAGAACCACTCACATTATATTGTAAAGATTAAAAGCCCCATCAGTACACCCATAAAAGATTATCCTAATTGTCCTAAGAAACATTCTCTTTTCAAATGGAAATAATTTTCTAGAGTCTTAAGCTAGTTGTTGGCTAAGTATACTGGGCTTCACTTTGAAAAGTAATGAACTCAAATGTTACAAAAGCAATAAAACTTTCCCTGAGGGGCCAAAGTTCTGTTTCGTGTCATATCCACTTATTTTTCATTTCTTTGGAACCCACAGTGCTGCTAGGTGTCTTGCGAGTTCTCGGGGAAAATTCATTAGTGGATTTCTTAAATTTAGGACTGCTGTAACCATACAACAAAAAACATATTCAAGTGGTGGGTGTGTGGTAGTTTCTGAGTGTCTTTTTTTTAAAAAGGTGACTACTATTCTTACTTCGGCTCTAGTGAATTCAATTCAACTTAGAACTTTATTAAGTGCCCTATTATGTACAAGGTTCTGTGCTAGGCACTAGGGGAAGCTAAACAATGTTTGTTTTCACTCTGGCTATACAATGTATTTACCAGGTAAATAAATACAAAGTCATTTCAGGAGGGAAGAAGAAGGAGATAAGTATTTACTAAGCACTTACTAGGCACTCACGGTGCTAAGTACTTTTCACATTTTTTTCCAAATAATTTTCAGATTTATTCAAAAATATTTATTAAATAATATTTCAAATAATTTTTCAAAATTATCTCATTTGATCCTCATAATAATCCTGGGAGGTAAGTGCTATTATTTAGCCTCATTTTACAGTTGAGGAAATTGAGGCTGAGAGAAATCACATGACTTATATAGAGTCACAAAGGTAGTAAGTGTCTGAGGCTGGATTTGAAGTTAGGAAGACCTGACTTCAGACTCTATCCACTGGACCACCTAGCTGCCTAACTAACTCCTGGAGGCTCAGGGAAGGCTTTGTATAGGATCATAAGATCCCAGACTTCGAGTTGGGAGGGACCCTAGAAGTCTTCTAGTCCAACCTCCCAGTTTTACAGATGAAGAAACTGAGGCCCAGAGAGGTCATTTAACTTGCCTACTGTCCTAAAGTTAGAAGCAGACTCTGGACTTGAATCCATGTCCTCTGATTTCAAATAGGTCCTTATTCCATTAAACCATAGCTTCTCCCAAGATAAGTACATAGTAGTTGATTGGAAAAAAAAATTAGTGTGGGGATAGACAAAAAGAGGAAGCCCCTGATCTGAAGAGGAGGTCCCTTGAAGGAAGCTGGGAATTATTTTTTTCTTTTCTTTTTTTTGGCTAGGCAATGGGGTTAAGTGACTTGCGCAGGGTCACACAGCTAGTAAGTGTTATGTGTCTAATGCTGAATTTGAACTCAGGTCCTCCTGAATCCAGGGCCAGGGCTCTATGTACTGTGCCACCTAGCTGCCACAAAGCTGGGAATTCTTAACAGGTGGAGTATATCTGCCCAAAGGCCCAGTGGAATGGAAAGTTCAGGGCCAGGAACATGAAGTTTGTGTAGGGGGGGTAATATGAAATAAGTATGGAAAGGTAGGTAGATGTCAGATTAAGAAATCTGTATTTTATCCTAGTGGTAATAGGGAATTGCTAAAGTATTTGGTTGGGGGGCATGACATGATCAGATCTGAATCAGCTAATAAATATTAAGCATGATTGTTGAGTGTTTGATTTGGGAGTGTGGTGGGGAAGGGAACAAGCATTTATTAAGCACCTCCTATGTGCCAGACACTGTGCTACTGCTTCATGATTATTATATCTCATTTGATCCTGACAACAACCTGGGAGGTAGATGCTATTATTAGCCCCATTTTACAGATAAGGAAACTAAGGTTAAGTGATTTGCCTAGGGTCACACAACTAGTGAGTATCTGTGGCCACATTTGACCTGAGGTCATCCTGACTCCAGGTCCAGTGCTCTATGCATTATGCCACCTAGCAGAGTAATCAAGAATTTGTCTTGTCTCCACTTGACTGTAAATTTCTTGAGTCTAGACCTTGTGTCTTATTTTCGTTTCTTTCAGTACCAGCAGCACAATACCCTGCACGTTAAGAGTCCTTAACACATTTTTTTTTAGAACATGAAATATTTGTTAAGTACCCATTTGTTCAATAGTTGACTTCCTCCCTACTAGTCCCTTTAGTCATTGGAGAAGACAGATAATTCTCTCTCCACCACTTCTGTGTGAGTTGAGACACATTCTCCAACCCTTGGTTTTAGCCAATGTATGATTTCCCTTTGTAGATTTGGCATCTCTAGTTCTATCCCATGGCAGAGGATGCTTCTTGAATGAATGAATGAGCCCATATTATCAAAACCTAGAGACTGCTTGACAGAGAGCAAGGAAGACTTAAAAAAAAAAAACCCAAAAACTTAACCAGTGAGTTAGCTGCAGTGATGGATAAGGTCTGGGGAGAACATTTGGAACTAATAATAGCTTACATTTATATAGCACTTTATGGTTTACTAAGAGCTATTCTCACAACAACCTGTGAGGGAACTAATGTAAGTTGACATTTATATAGTGTTTTATGTATGGCATCTCATTTAATCTTCACAACAGCTCTGTGAGGCAAGCTCTGCTTGCCAAGAGGTTGGGCTAGTCTCAACCAAGTATTATTGTCCCATTTTACAGATGTGGGAACTGAGGCTTGGGGAGGTTCAATGACTTGTCCATGGTGAGACAACGAGTAAATATCAGAGATGAGACCTGAATACAAGTCTCCTGATATCAAATTCAGTGTTCTTTGCACCATATCACATTGCTTTTCTTTGAGAGTATTACCTAGAGGTTCAACAGTCAAACTACCATTTCTCACACAAACTGTTCCATCTCCTTGCATGCCATGGCTGTCTTCCCTGCTTGGCATGCATCTCCTCTTCACCTCCACTTCTTAAAATCCCTCCTCTCCTTCGAGGCTCAGCCCAAGCCAAAGCATGAAGGTTTTCTTGATCCCCTTCAGTCCTCCCTCTGAAAATGACCTTGCATTTATTTTGTATGAATTCTGATTTATTTCTATGTGTGTTGTCTCTCCCACTAAAATGTAAGATCCTTGAGGGAAGGGATTGATTTATTTTTGTCTTTGTATCCTCAGCACCTAGAACAATGCCTGGCACGTAGCAGGTGTTAAATAATTTTTTATTATATTGTTATTATACGTTCATTAACTGATACTTAAAATCCAATGAATGGATGAGGTCATCATTGGAAAGAGTATAAAATATTCTCTGATGTTCCTACCTTAGCAACTAATCAGTTGCCACCCTCCTCTTTGCTGGCTATCATGAGGCATAAAGCACCATAATTTACAAGGTCCTCACAGTGCCTCTGAATCCTACAGACACAGATGAGAAAATGCAATGTCTTTGGCATCCACAAATGACTCTCATACTTCCAATAAATAGAATTAACCGGTCTGTACTTGATGAATAAGCTTCCAAAGACTATAGTCATGGGTATAACTAACACCTCACAAATTCTGGAAGGCAGCTGGCTGGAGACTCTGTGGACCCTCCAGAGACTATATGTATATAAGGAGGTGGAGAGGATAGAGTAGGAGTGTCAGTAATCCCATCAATGAAAATTTCCAAGGGACAATCACTGATGACTCCCCATACTCACTTTTCAGCTTCATGACTCTTTCCAAGTGAAATTTGTACCACCATCTCCCTCTCTCCAACTTTTCAGAAAGGTCCATGAAAGTTTCAGATCACTGGGTACTCTGTAATGAATCACCATGAGCAACAATAAGTAGAATCCTGGTGACCTAAGAAAAGTGACTGGTGTTTATGCCAAGGGAAATTCACCTGACTTACATTGTTTTCTCACTTGACCCAGTGGAATAGGGGAACTGGAAAAATTTCCAATTGGCCACCACACCTGTCTTCCAGCTTCCTAGAA
The DNA here is from genome assembly GCF_900497805.2 of Vombatus ursinus. Taxonomy (NCBI): domain Eukaryota; kingdom Metazoa; phylum Chordata; class Mammalia; order Diprotodontia; family Vombatidae; genus Vombatus; species Vombatus ursinus. The sequence continues at coordinate 14,189,219 of NW_020954639.1, read as the reverse complement.
GCCAGTTTTAAAAGGGATTCCACTTTCTGGAGTGCTGTAAAAACTCAGCCTGGAAGGGACCTCTAGAGGCAAAGAATAGTTCAACAACTCATTTTTCCAACACATAAAAGGGTAATTACTTGAGCATTTCTTTACAATTTTAGATATTGTAAAATTTCATAATAGCAAAATGCGGTTTTGTCTCAGGCCTTGGGCTCCTCCAGTTGGACATTACCTGCCAGGAAAAGCCTTGCCCTGAAGGCATGTTTAGCTAAAGAGCCTTCAGTGAGTTCTGGCAACAGAATTGGAATTCAATTGTGAACAATCTTGTTCTTTCTCAAATTGTTCCAGTCCGATGTCTTTTCCACATACTGCTTGCCAAGAGGTTGGGCTATTCTCAACCAGCTGTCTTCCAGAATTCACCTCCAGTCAGGATTGACTATATCACCTCTCCTGAGTGATCTCAGTTATACACACCTGAATACTGGATGGCTTGGGAGGTCGATAACACACTTAGGCAGTTTTTTCCCTTTAGATTGCCAGCTTGAATCAGACCCAGGTGGGTGGTGACTCAAAAGCTGTTACTATCTTTGGTCCAATTCAAGTTGTTGGGTTTGATCTGTTGGGAAACGTCTTTGTAATGTGTGCCAGGGAAACTCAATTTAAAAAATAATAATATGTGGAGAATTGTTATATAAGAGTAATATTGCTTTATGGGTCCTTGGCTAGGACTTTTGAAACTAAACATTATGAGAGGGAAAACATTAAATAGAGGAACATTACCATCAAGGGTTGCTATATAAAACATCCTGACATGAATAAATTCTGAATTTTTAAGCCCCCTTCAAAGGGATTTGAAGTCATCCTTTGGCTTTGTTGGGAGGTCAACTCACTTGCTCTTTTTTCCGAGACATCCAAATATTGGAGATCCTTGGAATCCAAGGGTCGGTTGGGATCATAAGAGACTCTTTCCTTCTCCTTGCCTTCAGACAGGCACATATTAAATCATCTAAGGAAAGGATATTCAAGGTCTATTTTTATAGATCTCTAGACAAGGGGATTCCTCAAGTGCCAAGAATGATTTATAACCCAGGTGCACTTTTTACTCAGAACAGAGCTGGAAATCTAGATCCTGACTAAAGAAGAGGTCACCTTTTTTCTTCTTTCCCTTTGGCCTGCTGTCTGCCCCTACTCAGAAACAGCTATGTCTTCCACTGGAAATGCTGGTGATAGCTGGGAGCTATCCATGGCTAAAATATATTCAGAGCAACCAGGAGGGCAGGATGGTATAAGCCAGTAGACATGGTACACTGTGTTGAGTGAATCCAATTTATCTGAACTCTTTATACGAGTCCAAACCTCTTTGGACAGCAGGTTTCTTGAACTCTTGCCTGATCTTGGACCACATTTTCCAGTTTGCACTTTGGATCACATTCCTGTTGCATTGCCAAACTTCTCTTCTCAACTTTATACATAGCCCCTACCTCTGACCCTGGTTTGCTCTGATACTGACCCATTTTCACCAATAGAATGTATGTTCCTTATTTTTTAACTTTATGTCCCTAGAACTCAGAGCTTAGCATAGTATTTTACACATAGTAGGCCCTTGATTAATGAGTTGAATGAACAACCTCTTGCTTCTGACCAGAGACTCTGAGATCATAGGATCATAGATGCAAACTTTACAGTTGAAGAGAGGTGAAGTGATTTGCCCGAGGTCAAACAGGCAGTGAAGGGCAAAGGCCATAATTCAAACTTAGGCCCCATGACTGCCACTGCAAACTGCTTCTGGCTCCTCCTAAACTGAAATATTACCCTTGGAGACTGCCCTGATGGCACTGCATCCCCAAGTCATGGAGAGTCTTGGGCTCCTACCCCTGAGACTGTACAAACACTAAAAAAATGAGTGGAGAATTTATTTCATATTGAATAATTATTTAAACCCCAAAGTTCTTTTTACCTGAAATTATCAACTAACTGAAGAAAGAACTCTTTCAGGAAGTCTAAAATTATCAAATAATTGCCTTCATTCTCTATTTCATTGAGCTAATTTGATCCACTTTATGTTATATATAATATATTTATGACTGTATACTTATGCATGCATGTATTTGTGGATGTGTATTTATGTGTGTGTATTTACTTGAATAAACATACAATCAAATATACATTTATTACTCTCTGGAAGCAGGAAGTCAAAGAGCAAAAGTGTAGCTATTTCAGAGTGGCTGAACTCAGGAAGACCTGATATTAACTAGCTTTGTGACCCTGTTAATTTATTTGCCTCAGTTTCCTCATCTATCACAGGGTGGTTTTGAGGCTCAAATGAGCTGGTGAAAGAAAAATGTTTTTCAAACTTTAAAGCACTTTGTAAATATTAGTAAGAATTAGCAACCTGAATAGATCACACTAGTCGTGAAATTAGTAATACCCAGGTTCAAGCCCTACCTCTGATACCCAGCCATGTGACCCTCTGAAGGTCACTGAATGCCTCAGTGCCTTAGATAAATCTCTGGGACTATAAGTTATGGAGTTGCATAGAGGGTGGAGAAGGAAATGGCAAAACATTCCAGTATCTTTGCCAAGAAAACCCCAAATGGGGTCACAAAGAATCGGATATGACTGAAAACAAATGAATAGCAACAAAAATCCTTGGAGGGAGGAGAAGGAAATAGCAAACCACTCCAGTATCTTTGCCAAGAAAACCCCAATTAGAGTTACAAAGAGTTAGACACAACTGAAAATGATTGAATAGCAACAAAAATCCATAGAGGGAGTTTCCGCTTCCAAATTCCACCAGAAGTTATCTGAAAACATTCAAGAAACATTTATTAGGCACCTTTTATATACCAGGCATTGTGCTAGATATTAGGTATACAAAGACAAATCCATTTTTTAGATAAAGAAACTGAGGCAAAGAGAAGTGACTTATTCGTGGATCACACCGCTAGAAAGTATCAGGGTGAAGAGTTAAAAACTTGTCCTGGGGGCAGCTTGGTGGCGCAGTGGATAGAGCACTGGCCCTGAAGTCAGGAGGGCCTGAGTTCAAATCTGGCCTCAGACCAAACACTTGACACTTACTAGCTGTGTGACTCTGGGCAAATCACTTAACCCCAATTGCCTAAAAAAAACCCAAAAAAACAAAAAAATAAACTGTCCTGCATCCAACAAGCATACATTCTAGTCACGGGAAACATTCTGCACATATATAGGGATATTTTAAAAATTGGTACAAAATAGATACAAGTGATTTAGAGGGAAGGCATTCCTCGGTGGGGAAGACAGGAGTGGAATCAAGAGAGGCTTCGTGTAGGAAATGATGCTTGAGCTGAGCCTTGAAAGAAATGAGGTGAGGAGGGAGTCCTTTCCAGGCACATGGGAAACAGCCTGAGCAAAGGCAAAGAGGTGGGATATGGAGTGCTATGTATGAGAAATAATAAGTTCAGTTTGGTTTCACCACTGGGTTTGTGAAGGGGAATAATGTGTAATTAGGTTGGAAAAATAAATTGGAACCAGGTTGTGCAAGGCTTTAAATGCCAGTCAAAGGAGGTGATCCTAGGGGCACTAAGGAGCCAATGGAGTGGATTGAGTAGAGAAGTGACATGGTAAGACCTGCTTTGTAGGACAATCACATTGGCAGTTGTGTAGAACAGAGGTGACCCATAAGGGCTGAACCAAATAAATATGTAATTGAGAAATATTTAACAAAATAAATAAAAAATTCAATAGAACATAGATAATGTTAATATGTGGTTTTCTGAGTCAATATGCTCCTACAGGTAGGATCATAATGGATGGCTTAGTGGCCTCATTTCTATTTGGGTTTGACACCACTGGTATAGAAGATGGATTTAAATGGATATAAAATCACAATTTCAACTCCCCTCATCTCCACCTCCACGTAATCAAACAAAGGTCAGTTACCATTATCTCGGATTGTTCAACACAAGCCTCCTTCCTCATGCAAACTCTATTCTATGGGCAATATAGAATAGAATAGATTTTTTTAAAGCTGAAAGGGACCATGGAAATTCTCTAGTCGAAACTTCTCACCTTACAGATGAAAAAACAGACATATAGCAGGTGTGTGACTTGCCCAAGGTCTCCCTGCTAGTGAAGGAGAGAAGACTAGGATCCAGAATCCTTACCTCTAATTCAGGGCTCTTTTAAGTACATTAGTCTGCTTCCTACTTCTGAGAGGATTCATATCCATTCACTAGAACATATTGCATTTTCTCTGAAACGGATATGATTTTTCAAAGTAAGACGGCAGAAAATAGAATGAATTGTGGGTTGTATTTGAAGGGTTTGGAATGGTGTAGCTGTTCTTTATTCAATGCCTATGTGGTGTTGGTTCTGTTTTCAGAGAATCTGCTGTGGGGCTTCTTAGTGGGTATATTCGTGGTTGATTGGCCCGTGTAGGCTTTACTGAAGGATAAATGGAGGTAAGGGGAAGTTGGAAATCTATATGGTCCCCCAATAGTCAGAGTTTCTTTGAATAGTATTCCCACCGTTCTGTTAAGTCCCAAATCCTGGGATACAATGACTGGCTATGGAAGTTTGTTTTTATAGCCAAGGATTCTTAACCTGTGATCCATGAACCTGTTTTGAAAAATATTTTGCTAACTGTATTTCACTATAATAGGTTTCCTTTGTAATCTTATGTATTTAAAGGCAGCTAGATGGCAGAGTGGATAAAAGGATGTGCCTGAAGTCAAGTAGACCTGAAGTCAAATTTGGCCTCAGATGCTTCCTTAGCTATGTGATCCTAGGTAAGTTACTTAACTCTCACAGCTTTGGTTTTCTCAACTGTAAAAATGGGGATAATATAGCACCTACCTTCCAGGATTGTGAGGATCAAATGAGATAATTCCTGTAAAATGCTTAACCCAGGGCCTGGCACAAGGTTAATAACATGCTTAATGAATGCATGTTCCCTTCCTCTTTGCCCCTTATTTTATATATTGAAAGACATAGTTCTGAGAAGGGATACATAGGCTTTGCCAGACTGCCAAAGGGGTGTGTGACACAAAAACATTAGGAACTTCGGTTTATACATTTTATACTTCTGCTAGAATTTAGTGACCCTGGGGTTGGGGAGATGGGAATGATCTGTGGTGAGGGTAAGGTGCCTAGGGGGAAAAAGAACAACTGAAAAGACAACTTGGCTTCAGCTCAACCTAGCCTGGGTGGCTGGTTTTTTTCTAGAAGAATACTGTTTTATCCACCTTGGGGTCCAATACTGTCATTGTCTCAGTCTGACAGACAGGAAAGCTATAATGGCTCCCAGGCTGTACTATCACCATCATAATGCAGTGAAACTACAAGAAGAATACACTTGCAGGTTTGGACATTTGGTTGCCATAAAGGGACACTGTAATTTCATAGCTATGTATAAAATATCTGTTTGTGTCCATCCCCTGTCTCGACATCCAGTTCTTAAATATAGTTCAGGTTTAGCCCAAGCCTTTGTTCCATTTCTCTTAAAAAAAAACAACAAAAAAAAATGCCTACCGTCAACTCAATAGGTAATGGCCTCAAATTGTTTTTATCCTCAGAAGATAGATGTGTTATAAAACCAGGATCATAATATATTAGTATTCAGCTGAGAGGAAATTCAGAGAACTGAAAGAACACTTACAGGGAAGAGTGAGTAGCTAAAAGAAACACTGACAGGATTAAATAGACATAGCCAGGCCATGTCACAACTAATGGGAAAGAAGGGATCATAGCTGTCTTCAAAGGCTTCCATATTATAAACATGAAAGGAAGTATGCTATTTAGAATGGCACTAGAAGCTATAAATCAAAGTAATGGGATGAAATTAGGCAAGGACGAATCTAGGCTAAATATCAAGGGGAAAAGTTCCTTACAATAGAAGCTCTATTAAAATATGGAAATGTCTTTTGAGAAAAGTAGAGGTTGCATAAACCTTTGAGACTCTCAGAATTTCTGGTGCCATGGCTAAGGTTGATCTGGATTGGTATGTACCCTCTCTCTTCTTTCCATGTCCCCATTTCCCCTTTACCCACAATTCCTGGATAATCTCAAGTTCTGTTACATTAATGTAATTAGAGGAGTGAGGCCAAAGGTGAAACCAAAGAACCCTGGCTCCTTCTACTCTCATATACCTTTCTATTCTTTGCCCTTTCACCTGCTTATAAAGAGTTCTCTCTATTGATGTGTCTGCCTTTAATATGAATTCAAGATACTAGGTAGGGCAAAGGGGAGAGAGGAAAGATAAATTATCTTACCTGTAGAATGGGAGCTCCTTGAGGGCAGGGACTGTTTCATTTTTGTGTTTGTATTCTCTTGGCTTAGAACAATGCTGGAAAAATAGGTATTTAATTAATATTTGTTGATTGCTTGAATGATCCTGGCAAGGGAGGAGGGGGTAGAGGTGGCTAGAGGAAATATACCTGCAGATGACGCATTCTCACTACATCCTCTGCTGGACACACATGGAGGAAGAACATTTCCAAGAACTCCTATGCAAAGAAAGAAAATTGGACTGACATCAGATTTCCTCCCACCCCCAACAACTGATTTCTCTAATTCTAATCAAAGAAATAAGGCTTGGGTTGACATAGAAAAAGATTCTGAATCTGAAAATAGTCATGAATCTGCAGTTAAAATAACCATCAGACTCAGTCCTCAATTAATGAATCATCGAACAAGTTTAGGGAGTACAACCCAGTCCAGGCTTACTAATTATTGTGTGTAGCAAGGCAAGATGTTACAGGAATTCAATTCAGGTAGTTGGTTTTTCTTCCTTCTCAAATACAATACCTCTTTTAATGAGCGTTAAGGCAGAGAAGACTAGGAAACGATCTGGTCTTGACTGGGCTGGGGGATGGTGTCTAACACTTTTCATTCAACATTAAAAGCTCCCAGTGATCTCACAGCCTTAGAGACAGATTAATTTTCCTAAAACATATTTTCTTGAGCTGGGTATTTCTGCCTACCTAGTCCCTGGAGTCTCATAGTATATAGAGTCTGAAGGGACATTAGAAGCCAACTAGTCCAAACCTCTTCGTTTTGCCTGTACAGGCAAGAGATTCATGGGATAAAAATCTAGAAGAGACCTCAGAGGCCAACTAGCTCACACCTCTTCTTTTTACAGATGAGGAAACCAAAGCCCGAGTTAGTTAAGAGATTTGCCCAAGGTCACCAAGGTAGTATGTATCAGAGGCAGCATTTGAATCCAGTCCTTGAACCCTACAGTCATTGCTTTTGTCACTGTGCCATATTGTATCCCAGGAGGAAGACATTTTTTCATTTATACTGTTAAAATTTTCCAAGAATAGAGAGAATCTGTTTCTTGGTAAATGCGCAGGAGCCTTAGACACGGAATGCTATGGCATGTGTGGATATAGAGCATTGTTAAAAACCAAGACTAACCAGACTGGCTGGTCATGCCACAAAAATGAATAGAATTTTCTGTGTCTCTGCAAAACAGAGATGAACCTCTGTATAATGACCAGTTTCAGAAAAGCACTGTTATGTTTGGGTATAATGACAAGTAACCAATAACATTTCACTTTCTTTTTTATTGAAAGGTTTAAAAAATTAAGCTATTCTTTCTTATCTGAAGGCCATGTTTTTGACCACAGACATCTAAAATGTACCAAAAACTTTTTGCATCTGTCAAATAGGTATGGGGATATGGAAAGATCTGGTGGTCAAATTGAGTATCAGGAAAGAATGGTGTACTGAGAAAGTCAGGCCATGTATTGGCCCTGAGAGTAGACTGGTAAAATTAATGTAAAACCTCATTTATGTGATATTTGGGAACCAAGACCTGGGACTACAGGCCTAGTAATCCTCTTTATTTAAAAGTGAGAAATGGTGGGCATACCCTGTAATGACATTATCTTTGCCTTACCAGTCATGGAAATTATGTTCTACTATTACCTTATCTATAAGATATTTTGTGGATTATAAAAAGTATAAAGTGAATTTTGGATAAGCTCATCCCCTACAGGCAAGTGACTAATCATCTTTATGAAGTGGGAAGTGAATTACGCTAGCATCTGGGATGCTAACTGAACCCACTAGGATCTGTCTTCCCAGTCCTGAAAATAGACCAATAATTAAGGTGCTTTAGAAATACACAGAAGTCAGAAAGTAGATGGAAGTACAGCCTACATACCAGTTTTGAAGTGAAATAAGAATAGAGATGGATACATTTTAGGTTCTGTTACAGGGAAGTTATATGCTAGCTAGGCCTTGTTCAAGGAATCATGTGGTCAGATGCATCTATGGTGGTGGGGTTAATTGGGTGACTATTAATCGAGTTCACCATAAAGGGGAACTCTTAAAGCACATCTTACCCCTCACTTTATCCCCAACCCTGCCTCAATAAACTCTAATCATTCCCTAACACCTCTGGGATCAAATATAAAATCCTTTGCGTGGTGTTCAAAGCCCTTCATAACCTGCCCCTTAATTGCTGCACACCAATGTTTTTATTCTTCCTTGGTTGACTCTCTGACCTCCCTTAACATTTGCTCTAAAATCTTCTCTTCTCATACCACCTCCACTGCCCCACCCTGTCTCTATCCACAATATAACTCACACCTGCTCCTTCTTTCCACCTTAGCCTACTAGACCCTCATCATCTCTCACCCTTACTTCTCTGGATTATCACAACAGCCAGCTCAGTGGTGTCATGCCTGTAAGTCTCTCCCTCTCCAATTTGTTCTCTATGCAGCTTCCAGAGCGATATTCCAAATTCACAAGTCACCGAGTGTCAGTTCTTTATTCAAGAAGTTCCAGTGTCTTCTTTTTCCTCCAGGATGAAATACAAACTCTTTTGGTTGACTTTGAAAGCCCTTCACAGTTTGGCTCCAGAAGACCTTTCTAGGCTTATCATGCATCACTTCTCTTCATGAACTTTATATTCTAACCAAACTTGGCTTACTGGCTGTTCCCTGGGCAGGATATTCCAGCCTTTATACCAGCTGCACCTCATGCCTTGAATTCCCTCAGCCTTCACTGATGCCTTGTAGATTATCTAGTTTTTTTCAAAGTTCCAGTGCCACCTCTTACAGGAAACTTGCCCTGATTCCCCTCCCTAAGTTTGCTGTTGCCCTCCCCGGGAAAATTACTTTGGATATATCCTTCATTTAATTTTCTACTTCCTAGTTCCCCAATAAAATGTAGACTCATGGGTTGGAACTTTTTTGGTATGGGTTTTGTCTTGTTTTGCTTTTTGGTTTTTGTATCAAATAGCTAGCACAATGCCTGACATGCAGTAAATACTTAATAAATGCTTGTTGAGTGACTAGGAACCAGTTTATACCTTATCTCTGAACCCCATTTTCAAGGCTGTGCTTGAAGGAACAACAGTCTTCTTGTCCTCTTTCCTCTTTTCACCATCCTCCCTCACATCTTTGACACCTGTGGCGATTGCTGTCAGACTATAAAGATGATTGATAGAGCTGGCCCTGGCAAAACTCTAATGTCAGCAAAATTGATCTTCCATGTCTCCTCTCAATGTTCTTTTCCTACCAACTTCTTTCTATATGGTTTAGGTGTCCTGATGTCTGATCCCCATGCCCCTATGATACTGTGCCAAATTTAGTATTTACTTTTTAAAAATAAGGAATACATTATGGAGATTCGCAGTTATATATGTAACTCTCTTTTGCCTTCCTCACTAGTATCCTATGATAATTGATCTCATTCTCCTCCATAAATCAAAATTTATCTGCTTGGTAAATCCTACTATTTTTAAGGTTCTCTCTCTCTCTGTCTCTCTCTGGCTTTCTGTCTCTATCTATCTCTGTCTCTCTCTCTCTCTCTGCCTCTCTCTCTCTCTGTCTCTGTCTTTCTCTGTCTCTGTCTTTCTCCGTCTCTGTCTCTCTCTCTTTCTCTGTCTCTCTCTCTCTCTGTCTCTGTCTTTCTGTCTCTGTCTCTCTCTGTCTGTCTCTCTCTCTTTCTCCCCTAATATCTTAATCTTGGCTATTATAGTAGTGGCTGCTAATCAGCTAATCCCTCCTGCCAAGGTAACACTTGCCTTGTTGTAGGGACCTTTCATAGACAATGGAACTTAATTTGGAATTTGACAGGCTGGTGGGGGAGATCTTTGAGAGGGGAGTTGGGACCTTGTAGGACCCCTAAAATTACCCTGTGTTCAACGGCTGTCTATTCTGCCTATCTGTGTAAATTTGTAACCACTTCTTTCTCCACCCCCAGTCAGAATTCTGAGCTGAGCTGCGTCCTTAGGCAAATTCTATGTGTATCACAGATCTCTGGCCTAAAGGCAAAACTATTTCTGTAAGATCAGTATCTCAGCTAAAGAGTTTCACTTGAAAATTGAGGTCACCTTTTAGATGCTTTTTTCTGTGTATTTGGAAATGATATGTTCAGACTGAAGAAGTAGACGAATAAGTAGAGAAAGAAATGTAGACTGTTCAGGGAATAGGGAGGTCGTTTGACACTCCAGAGTTGGATCTCAAAACCACTCACCCAGGGCTCCTTCAGTCAGTGAGTTAGCCATTAAAAATGTATTAAGGACCTACTATGTGCCAGGCACTGCACTAAGCTCTGGGGGTAGAAAGAAAGGTAAAAGACAGTCTCTGCTCTGGAAGTTCTCACAATCTAATGGGGAAGACAACATGCAAATAACTATGTGCAAACAAACTATATGAAAGATAAATTGAAATCATCTGCAGAGAAAATGCACTAGAATTAAGAGGGATTAGGAGAGATTTTCTGTAGAAAATTGGATTTTAACTAAGGTTTGAAGAAAGCCAGGGAAGCTAGGAGGTGGAGATGAGGAGGGAGAACATTCCTTTTTTTGTTTTGTTTTGTTTTTTTGTTTTTTTGTTGAGGCAATTGGGGTTAAGTGACTTGCCCAGGGTCACACAGCTAGTAAGTGTCAAGTGTGTAGTCTGAGACCGCATTTGAATTCAGTTCCTCTTGACTCCAGGCCTGGTGCTCTATTCACTGTGCTACCTATCTACCCTGAAAGCATTCCTTTTGAAAAACAAGTTTTCTTCTTATAATTTTTATTATGAACTTAAACACCAGCAAATGCAAATATTTCCGTTTACAAAGAATAGCCAAAGAGAATTATATACAGGTAACTAAGAATCTCTATTATGTACATCTTGATTTTAAAGTTGTTGTTTGGTCATGTCTGATCCTTAATGACTCCGTTTAGGGTTTTTGTTTTTTTTTTTATTTAGCACTTTATCTTTCCCCAGTTACATATAAAAGTAACTTTTAACATTTGTTCAAAGTTTTAACTTTGAGCTCTAAATTCTCTCTCTTTCTTCTTCCTCCCCAACCCATTGAGAAGGCAAACAATTCAGAATAGGTTATACATGTGTAATCATGCAAAACATTTCCATATTAGTCATGTTGTGAAAGAAAACATAGACCAAAAAAAAAAAAACCTCAAGAAAAATAAAGCAAAAAAGTATGCTTCAATCTGTATTCAAACACTATCAGTTCTTTCTCTGAGGATGAGTAGGATTTTTCATCATAAGTCCTTCAGAGCTGTCTTGGATCATTGTATTACTGAGAATAGCTAAATCACTCACAGCTGAATATCCTATAATATTGCTGTTACTTTGTACTCAGCGCATTTCATTTGTATCAGTTCATCTAAGTCTTTCCAGGTTTTTTGGAGAGCATTCTGCTCATCATTTCTTATAGCACAATAGTATTCCATTATAATCACATACCACAATTTGTTTAGCCATTCCCCAATTGATGGCCATTCCCTCAATTTCTAATTCTTTGCCACCAGAAAGGAGCTGCTATAAATATTTTTGTACATATGAGTCCTTTCCTTTTTTTTAAATCTCTTTTGGAATACAAACTTAGTAGTTGTATTGCTAGGTCACAGGGTATGCATGGTTTTATAGCCCCTTGGGCATAGTTCCAATTTGCTCTACAGATGGTTGAATCAGTTCACAATTCCACCAACAGTGCATTAACATATCATTTTTTCCACATCCCCTCCAACATTTCTCATTTTCCTTTTCTGTCCTATTAGCCAATCTAATAAGTATGAGGTGGTATACCTCAGAATTGTTCTAATTTTCATTTCTCCAATCTATAGTGAGAGCATTTTTTCAGAAGGCTATAGGTAGCTTTGATTACTTCACCTGAAAACTGTTCATATCTTTTAATTGTTTATCAATTTGGGAATGGCTCTTATTCTATAAATTTGGCTCAATTCTCCATGTTTGAGAAATGAGGCCTTTATCAGAGAAACTTGCTTCAATTTTTTTTCACAGTTACAATTACTAACTGTATTTCCCTCCATCCTATTCCCTGCCACATTTTATTCTATTCTCTCTCTCCTTTCACCCTGTCCTTCCTCAAAAATGTTTTGCTTCTGACTACTAATCCCAACCAATCTGCCCTCCCTTCTATCTACTCCCCTACCTTCTCTTTTCCCCTTCCCTTCCTTTCCTGTAGAGTAAGATAGATTTCTATACCCAATTGAGTGTGTATGTTATTCCCTCTTTGAGCCAATTCTAATGAGAGTAAGGCTCACTCATTCTCCTTTATCTCCCTCCTCTTCCCCTCCTTTGTAAAAGCTTTTTCCTTGCCTCTTTTATGTGAAATCATTTACCCCATTCTACTTCCCTCCTTCCCTTTCTCCCAGTATATTCCTTTCTCACCTTTAATTTTATTTTTTAGATATCATTCCTTTATATTTAACTCACACCTGTGTCCTCTGTCTGTATATACTCCTAACTGCTCTAATAATGAGAAAGTTCTTACGAGTTATAAGTATCATCTTTCCACGTAGGAATGTAAACAATTTGACCTTATTAATTCCCTTATGATTGCCCTTTCTTGTTTACCTTTTTATACTTCTCTTGAGTCTTGTATTTGAAAGTCAAATTTTCTATTCAGCTCTGATCTTTTCATCAAGAATGCTTGAAGGTCCTCTGTTTCACTGAATGTCCATTTCCCTCCCTGAAAGATTATACACAGTTTTGCTGAGTAGGTGATTCTTGATTGTATTCCTAACTTCTTTGTCCTCTGGAATATCATATTCCAAGCCCTCCAGTCCCTTAATGTAGAAGCTGCTGAATCTTGTGTTATCCTGACTGTGGCTCCATAATACTTGAATTGTTTCTTTCTGGCTACCTCCAATATTTTCTTCTTGACCTGGGAGCTCTGAAATTTGACTATCATATTCCTGGGGTTTTTTCATTTTGGGATCTCTTTCAGAAGGTGATCACTGGATTCTTTCAATTTCTATTTTACCCTCTGGTTCTTGTGCAGGCCTGTTCTAGGATATCAGGGCAGTTTTCCTTGATAATTTCTTGAAAGATGATGTCGAGGCTCTTTTTTTGATCATGGCTTTCAGGTAGGCCAATAACTTTTAAATTATCTCTCCTGGATCTATTTTCCAGATCAATTGTTTTTCCAATGAAATATTTCATATTATCTTCTATTTTTTCATTCTTTTGGTTTTGTTTTATTGTTTCTTGATTTCTCATAAAATCATTAGCTTCCATTTGCTCAATTCTAATTTTTAAGGAAGTATTTTCCTCAGTGAGCTTCTGTACCTCCTTTTTCCATTTGTCCAGTTCTACTTTTAAGGTATTCTTCTCCTCAGTAGCTTCTTGTACTTCTTTTACCATTTGGCCTAGTCTGCTTTTTAAGGTGTTATTTTCTTCAGTATTTTTTGTGTCTCCTTTACCAAGCAATTGACTTGTTTTTCATGATTTTCTTGCATCACTCTTATTTCTCTTCCCAATTTTTCCTCTACCTCTCTTACTTGATTTTCAAAATCCTTTTTGAGCTCTCTCAAGGCCTGAGACCAATTCATATTTTTCTTGGAGACTTTGAATGTAGGAAATTTTACTTCATTATCTTCTTCTGAATATGCGTTTTGATCTTTCTTGTCACTATAGTAACTTTCTATGGTCAGAATTTTTGTTATTGTTGTTGTTTGCTCATTTCCCCAGCCCATTTCTTGACTTTTAACTCTTTGTTTAAGTGGGGCTTTGCTTCCAGTGTGGAGGGTGTACTGTCCCAAGCTTCGGGGGTTTTGTGTAGTTAGATACTTCTAGGGACCTGTAACTTTTCAGTTCTTTCAAGGTAGTATGATCTAAGGAAAGGTGCATTTACTCCTCTCCTGGCCTGTGCTCTGGTCTGTGAGAGACCACAAGCATTCTCTTCTTTCTTGGAATTGTGAAGAGGGTCCTTGCTCCACTGAGTCTATAAGCTCTGGTGTGCTAGTGCCCCTCTTTGTCCTGGGACTGCCGCCAGAACTGTGACCCAGATCCAAGTATGAACAAAGCAACCAAGTCCTGCCTCAGTGCTAGTGAAGAGACTCTTATAATCTCCTTCTGACCAGTTGATGGACCCCCTTACCGTCTACAGGCTGAGAGCTCCAGAATCAGCTGCTGCCTCTGCTAATTCAGTGGCTCCCAAAGCCAGTTCCTGGTTTGCTGGGGCTGGGTCTGTGCTGATGTGGCCTGTGCTCCACAGTTACCCCAGTGCAACAGACCTTTCCTGCTGACTTTCTAAGTTGTCTTTGGCTGGAAAATTATTTCACCCTGTTCTTTTGTGGGTTGTGCTTCTCCAGAAATTGTTTTATGGCATTATTTAAAGGTGTTCAGAGGGGGTTTTGGGAGAGTTCAGGTAAGCTACTGCCTTTTCTCCACCATCTTAGCTCCACCCCCATTTGGGGTTTTCCTGGCAAAGATACTGGAGTGGTTTGCCATTTCCTTCCCCAGCTCATTTTACAGATGAAAAAACTAAGGCAAACAGGGTGAAGTGACCAGGGTCACATAGCTAGTAAGTGTCTGAGGCTGGATTTGAACTCATAAAGATGAGTCTTCCTGATTCCAAGCCCAGTGCTCTATCCACTGTGCCACCTGGCTGCATGATCTTAAAGTAGATGTTAAATTTAACCCACTACCAAAACTGCCCTGCTTGTCTGTGTCCCCTTTTGAATTTTCTTCTATCCGTATATATAACATATATATATATACTCATTTATCATATATATTTTCATATATTTATTATACATATAAATGTTGCATTTATACTCATTTATTTCTTCTCTTCTACCTTTTTTGCATTAGTATATCATCTGCCTGCCATTCTGCCCTACAATTTACTACCCTTTATCCCCAACACCCCCCACCCCAACATAAACACACACACACACACACACACACACACAAGCACACACATACACACACACACACACAAAACCTTGTAACAAAAAAAGTATAGTTAAGCAAAACAAATTCACACACTGGCCATGTGTGTCCTGTTCTGTACCCCTGGTCCACCACCCTTTTGCCAATTTACCTGGGAATTTACAATCTACTAGGTTTAGTTCTTTAAGAGACAATTTCTGAATGATGAAGATCCTGACTGGATGTTTCTACACCTAAACTTATCAGTAGTCTGGCAAACATCTCTTTTTTCCACTCATTAGTCCAGTATATTAGATTTTTGGGAATAGTTCATATTCATTAAAAAAAATTACTGTATTTAATTCTACAATAAAATGATTCTATCTGTCTTATTGGGAGAATTTGAATTTGAATTATTTGGCAGTTTCTAGGTTCTTTAAAGGATCAACTTTATAACTTTTGTTTCTCCCTTCATTTCACTTGCTTCTCCTTTCACTATTCTCTTTTTAATATCATAGCATCTTATAATCACATATGCAGTCCTCCTCTCTTAAATTAAGGATAAATAATGACACAGGGGATCATCTCCAGTCATCCTGATCTATATCTGGCCACTGGATCCAGCACACTCCAGAGGAGAAAGTGAGGCTGGTGACTTTGCACAGCCCTCCCTCACTTAAATCCAATTCACTTGCAAGTCATGGCATCACCTTCCTGATGTCATGGTCCTCTTTGAAAATGAAGGACAAACAACAAAGACAAATAATGATGCAATTAGGTAAATAATGAGTGGCTTTATTTGTCTTTTTTGAGCTGGAAAAGTCATATGTGCAAAGGAATTACAAAATCTCTAAAACTCCAGGGGCCTTCCATGCCCACTCAAAACTGAGAAAGATGGCCCTCTCCAACAAACTTGGAATTCTGTGACTGCTTGAAGTCCCACCCCTAATAATGAAAAGCCCACTTGGTAGAGAATCTCTTCCCTAATCAGTAAGGTATCAGTCTAAGTCTGGTAATTGCTATTTTTTTTTGTCTAATTGCTAAAGAGACTATATTTCCAGAGGCCAGTTTCTAGTGTCTCATAATGTTTGGGGTATTGGCATAACTTCCCAGTGGGAGTTAATGAAGGAATGAATGCATCAGAAGACATTTATTAAACTTTTACTACATGGCAAGCACAGTGGTAAGTGCTGCAGACACCAATGTAATTGAGCAAAATAGTCTCTGCCCTCAAGATGTTTACATACTAATAGGAGAAAACTCTACATCTGAGAGCAAAATGGAACAGTAGTGGTGGGGCTGCCATAGGCATTCATAGCACCAGCATGGCATGGAAATGGCCTCCAGGAAGAGGTGTGGAGGGCCTGAGATCAGGCAAGAAAATGTTCACCATTCAGAGCCCAGTCACAGGTAAAGAGCCTTTCGTTTTTGACCTAGAGGGAAGGCCAGAGCCCAGGCAGAATGGCCTGGAGAGATGGCTAAAATTTCTCTTGGTCTTCAGTGTAGTCAGGCATTTAACACCATTTGATAGATGATTGAATGACTTTAGGTTTTGGAGGCAATGACTCCTTTCTCTGGTTTAACATATCTTTCAACTTCGAGGAAATGTTGAAAGGAAGTAGGTAAAGGTAAATTTCATTACTTCTAGGAAAGATCTGTAGCAGATAAGATCCCAGTTTTAATCCTGCATCTGGTATACTTATTAATAATATGGGCAAATCATGAGCCAGTTACCTAAGTTCTCAGAGCTCCCCTTTCTTCGTCTGTAAAATGGATAGAATAATGCTACTGGTACCTGTTTCAAAGGGCTGTTGTGATGGTCAAGTGAGATTATACATATAAAGCACTTTGAAAACCTTGAAGCCTAGATAAATAAATGTAAGCTATGCATACTGGGCAGTACAAAAGACTTAGAGCAGTTTTGAGCTATTACAATGAATAAATATCAAAGTGCACTTAAACTTTTGAAACACCTTGTACATATATGTCTTCTCTCTAGATTTTCCCTCTTTTACTCTTGGCCAGTTGAAGCAGTTAGGGCAGCTAAGTGGAGCCATAGTGGCTAGAACAGGAGCCTGGAGTCAGGAATTCATCTTCATGAGTTCAAATCTAGCTTCAGATACTTCCTAGCTGTGTGATCCTGGGCAAGCCATTTAACCCTGTTTGCCTCAGTTTCCTCATCTGTAAAATGAGCTAGAGAAGGGAATGGCAAACCACTCCAGTATCTTTTCCAAGAAAACCCCAAATGGAGTCATGAAGAGTCAGACACGACTGAAATGACTGAACAGCAACAATTGAAGTAGTCATCATAAACTGACACAGGCTAACTGTCTGAATCAACTACCTCTAGGTTTATAGCTTTTTAAAAATGTAATGGGATTAAGAAAAAAAATGAAAAAATGGTATCACTCTGTTGTATATTATTTATATAATTTCATTTATATTGCATTTTAGGGTTACAAACACTTTATAGATATTATCTCATTTGAGTTTCACAACAACCTGATGAAGTAGGCAACAGTACCCTTTAAGGTGGAAGGTTTACAAAGTGTTTTCCCCACAACATTTCTAATAGTTGCGTAGTTAAATACATTTGACTATTAATTGGACCTATTTGAGACATAAGAAATTGAGACTTATATACAGGAGTTAGTAAGTGATGGGAATGGGCATCTAGGTGTTCTGACCCTAAAACTTTTGCTTTAGAAGTGTTAAACTTGCAGCAGCCAGATTAAAAATGTTGGCAAATATTGAACAATATATATAAAAGTATAATGTAACATAGATAATGGCAATTTGTGGTTTTAAAAGTCAGTGTGCATCTGCAGGGATGTTTCTATTTGTTACTGTTGAATCATTGTGTGTCTGACTCTTCTGTGACTCCATTTTGGGATTTTCTTGGCAGAAATACTGGAGTGGTTTGCCATTCCTTTCTCCAGCTCATTTTACAGAGGAGGAACTGAAGCAAATAGGGTTAAGTGACTTGCCTAGGGTCACACGGTTAAGTAAGTATCTTATTCTGGATTTGAGCTCATGAAGATGTCTTCCCGATTCCAAACCCAGTGCTCTATCCACTGAGTCACCTAGCTGCCTCATTTCTATTTGAGTTTGACACTATTGACTTGATACAAATAAATCTTGACTTTCTGGGTTCTGTTTTCCTGATGTTAGGTCTGACTTTTACCACCTCCAATTTCCCCCCCAATCCCTTCTTTCTAGTCTTCTTACACCCCATTCACTTCCACATATTCTTTGTTCCAGTGAGACTGACCTCCTTTGCTGTTCCTTGCACAAGGTAGCCCCTCTCCAGATTCTGGACATTTTCACTGACTGTTGCCCATGCCTGGAATTGTCTCCTTTCCTCATCTCTGCCTCCTGACCTCCCTGGCTTCCTTCAAGTATCAACCTTCTACGAGAAACTTTTCCTGAGCCCCTTAATTCTAGTGCCTTCCCTTTGCTGACTATCTTCGATTCATCCTCTGTATATCTTGTTTGAACACACTTGTCTGTGGGTTGTCCCCCTCATTGTACTGTGAACTTCCTGAGAGCAGGAACTATATTTTGCCTTTCTTTGTATCCCCAGCACTTAACACAGTACCTGGCAATACTTTAAAAAAATGTTTATTGACCTCTTTTGTTGTTTTGTTTTTTGGTGAGGTAATAGGGGTTAAGTGACTTGCCCAGAGTCACACAGCTAGTAAATGTCAAGTGTCTGAGGCTGTATTTGAACTTAGGTCTATCCTGACTCCAAGGCCGGAGCACTATCCACTGCACCACCTAGCTGCCCCAGATTGACCTCTCTTTATGACTGACATATATTAATCCTGTTCTCTTCCATTCTCGGTCCTTCCATACTTTGGCTTTTCCATTCTCAAAATGCAGAATACAAAAGTTGCTTCTTCTCTTTAGCTAGGACAGGTATCAAATGAAAGCAGCACAACTTAAATTTCATGGAGCCAGAGATTGTTTTATGTTTTATTTTCCCCACAGCACCTTCCACTTAGCTAGAGTTCAATGTACTACACAGAAAACTACTTAGAGCTCATAATACTCTTTATAACAATGAAAAAGAACTTTTTAAATCTTCTTTGAGATACTTCAGAAAGAGAGCAGAAAAA
Organism: Vombatus ursinus; assembly: GCF_900497805.2. Classification (NCBI taxonomy): domain Eukaryota; kingdom Metazoa; phylum Chordata; class Mammalia; order Diprotodontia; family Vombatidae; genus Vombatus; species Vombatus ursinus. The sequence goes on along the minus strand of NW_020954639.1, from coordinate 14,169,991 downwards.
ATAGACAGCATTAATAATCATAGTTCTTACTAAAGTTTTAAATAAAATTGAATTGTCTGTTTTTTTTGATACAAACTTTCCTCTGTTCTACTTTTATCCCCTCATTTCACTGAAAAATTGGCCTGCTGGTTTTCAAATTTGGTACTTTAATGTGATATGTGCAAAAAGTTATGAGCATAAACAGCACATATATCAACATTTTATGAGAACTGCTGGATATTTCTGGCAAAATAGACCACAGTGGCCTTCTGGAATTTTGAGAGCAAAGAGCATGGTAACATTGCTCTCTCTACATTCACGTGAAACCTTTTCCTTCCTTTCTAATAGGTCAATTTTTCCATCATTTATCTAAGCAAATTGCTGAGAATTTTGGAACACTCTAAGTCTGGCTTTAATCCCTGATGTGGTTGTGACTACATAATTCATCTACATAGCACATTATTGAAGTATTGTAGGGAAATTTTGTGGGGTTGACCAGGAGTAACTAGTCAACTTGATGAGGTTAAAGTCTTTAATTATGTCTCCTTGATAGTTCTAAAATTCCTCATTGATTTACTGAGTCCTGGTCTTTGTGATTTTTTTAAATTGAGTCAGCCTATTGTTTGTTTGAGATCTTCCTTTGTACTGGGGCTATGTAAAGGACCAAATAGGTCTTTAACAGGGTCAGAGAGGAATCCAGAGATAATGGAACATAGACGAGAAACCAGTGAAATAAGAGGGCTTTCTGGTCTCTGAAGATTGAAGTCTGTGGATAGGCAACAGCTTCCACCAGAAACTACCACTGCCCTCCCCCCCCACCCCCCGAGATGGCAGGGGTAGAGAGGCCATAGTGTCTGAGCCTCTTGACCTCAACATTTGGCAGTAAGTAGTCAGCAGCAGTGATGGAGCATCATGAGTTCCTGCATTACTGGACCAAGTCATGGAGAGGCAGTGACAGAATGATCAAAATATTGCTAATTGAGGAAATTATGCATTCCCAGCAGGGGAGAAATTTTAGACATATGGAGTTCCTGTAACCCCCTTTCTAGAGAGAAGAGGTAGAACCATTACTACCATAAATTATTTGGACTATGGTGATCCGATGGGTGAAGGGTTGACTTCCAATCAAACCCAAATGCTTTATCTCTTTATGGGGAATAAAAGTAATATTGTGAGTATTAAAGACTGTTTAAGGCATTGGAGGGAAGGTGGGACTTACTTGAAGGTATGCAGTCAAATCTCTAACAACTTCAGATTCATTTTTCTTGATGGGTAGGAGAGATCCAATTAATCTGAAAATCCCTTGAGGGAGGAGAAGGTGGGGTTCACCTGAGAGGGAAAGAAAATTCTATAGCTGCTCAGGGACTGTAAATTGTGTTTTTTGCATTCTTTCTGTGGGTTGAAATGAAGGCTGTCCTATATCTGACATTGCAAGCTCGATGGTTCTAGAGGAACTGGGGCTCTTCAATCTAGACACAAACTATATTCTGAATTTCTTAGAGAAACTTGCTTGGGGTTAAAATGATCCCAAGATAGGATTTTATGAAAATCCCCTAAGTTCAAACCAGATCCACATAAGTCCAGAGTGTTGGGTGCTAGGCCTTACTTGTGGGTTATACAATCATCTGGTTTTGGTCAAATCATGGGACCAAAGTCATGAAATAGATCCCTGTATCAAGGCTTTTTATTCCATGAACAGACTATGTCCCTAATGTCACACAGATGTCTTGCACATCAGTGTCATTAGTCAACAGGGAAATCAGAAGCATTTATCAATGGATTGGTATAAATTCATCACTTCCACACTACCAGATAGACAATTCAAAGTGCTGGCCCAATTGATGATTACTTATTAGGTGTGATCTTTGTGTATGAAACACTTAGCATAGTGCCTGACACAATAAACACTTAATAAATGCTCACTGATCAATTTATTGATTGAAAGGAACATTATAGATCATGTCAAATCAACTTTTTCTGAAAAAAATAATAAACTTCTGGAAATCAATAGTAATCTAATATCTCTGGAAAACAATTATCTAATGGGGCATAGTATGAAATAAATTTGGAAAGGTAGATTGGTACTATATTGGTAAAGTTTTTGAATGACAAACTATAGAATTTCTATTTTATCTAATAAGCAAAGTCCATTGAAGGTATTTAAGTAGGGACATGTGATTATATTTGCATATTTTGGCAAGAGTATGAAGGATGGATTGGAGAGGGAAGAGAAGGGTCAAAGGAAGGTGTATATTTTTTTATTAACAGTACAAAGTAGATAATAATACAATCTGCATTCTCTGGAATAAGCTCCTCTTTGATACATGATTTTTCAGTCTTCTTGGTGATTAAGAGATGGAAATCACTGACTAGGACTTCTCTTTAAGGTACTAGGTAGTTCCTTTAACCCTATCTATATTTCCTATATACACATACATATACATATATATATACACATGTATTTTGCGTGTACACACACATATTTCTTGAACAAAGGCAGCCAAGTTGTACATTGGATAGAGTGCTGGGCTAGAATCAGGAAGACTCATCTTCCTGAGTTCAAATCTGGCTTCAGACACTCACTAGCTTTGTGAGTCTGCACAAGTCACTTAACTCTGTTTGCTTCAGTTCTTCATCTGTAAAATGAGCTAGAGAAGGAAATGGCAAACCACTCCAATATCTTTGCCAAGAAAATCCCAAATGTAGTCATGACACAACTGAAACGACTCAACGACAAATATTTCTAAAACATACTGCCTGAACTTTGGCCTTCCTCTTTCCACCACTGGAACTCAGACTCTATTCTTGAAGCCCCGAGTTCTAAAAGCTGAGCTATCACCTTATCTTTTCTGGAATCAGGTGCTTTGTCACTTCCAAGTCATTTCCAAACTATACGTGCATAACCTTCAAGTCCTTCCCTGCCCTTCCCCCCTCACACCATTTCCAACCTCAGCTGCTCTTATGTGTTGGTTCCCCTATGAGAAAGTAAACTCCTTAATGGCAACTGTCATGATTGCTTGTATTGATATTCCCAGCATTTAGCACATTGCCTGGGGCATAGTAAGCACTTAAAAATGCTTTTTTATTCATTTATTCATGCTAGGATCATTCATTGTGATCAACTGTTTGTAAAAGATATGCCTAGGAGGGGCCTGCTAGGTCCCTCTTGGTCTCTGGTATCTCCTTAACACTGTGTCTCCTTAAAAAGGTTTACATTTATTAAAGAACTATTTCTATGTGGCATTGTTTAATGAGGTTTGCTCTTTGATACTGTATGAGGTACTTACCCCCTTACCACGTTAACATTACATTAAGGAGGATTGATTTATTCACAGATGGTCCTTCCACATGGGTATATACCCTTTGGAGTTGGTATTTAAAAAAGAGGGCACAGACAGAGATAGGAAGAGAATCAGAGTGAAGATGGATAGCCATCAGGCAAGCTACTACATGCAGAGACCTGGATTTGGTTATCTAGAGGAAAATTCTGCATATCTGGGAAACCCCTCTAGAAAGGTAGAGTTAGAAGTAATCAGAGGCAGTTGTTCATGCCTCATTTTAGAAGAAGACCATTAACATCATGAGTTGCTCATGAATTGGATTTAAGTGAGGCATTGTTGCACAAAGTCATCAGCCTCAGTCTCTTCCAGAGTTATCACAGTCCAGTGGCAGGAAAAAAGTCAAGATGACTGGTGATGGCTTGGGATGCAGTAGATGACCTTGGCATCTTCAATACTTGGCCAAGCTCTAAGCTCTCCACAATGCCTTCTTTAGCTGCCTCATGGCTGTTGGAGCAAATTGTGCTTGTCCACCCATTCTGCTGGGGGCAGTCTTCATGTGCTTGGGGTAGACATCCCCCTAACTCACTCTCAGGTTTGAGAAATATTAGTTACCCTCAGCCTGGTTTAGTCCGTCAGCTAAGATGGTTTTATTGTTGTGTGGCTGCTGCACATGCTTCTTAGAGCAATAGGAGAGAGTTGGGTAAAGGTAGATACCAGAGGTAGATGAGCAGCAATAAAAAGGGTGTGGCAAGCCCTTTCACCAAAGGTGCTAGTCCCTCCTGAACACTTCATACACCCCGATCAGAGGCAGAGGTGGAGTAGTGAAAAGGGATTCCTCGGCTGAGCCTCAAGGTTCAGGGAGGACAAATGATATCATTAGAGTGTTAGTGATGAGTGATAGAGGAGTCCTGAATAAGTGGAGAAATTCTTGAACAAAGACTTCTGGATCAGAGGAGTAGTCCCTGGACAACACAGAGTTGCTAGACCGATAGTCAATCGAGAGCCAGAATCAAGAAGCACCAAGGGATGATTTGGAAGAATAAATATGAACCTTTATTTGGAAGAATAAATATGAACCTTGCTCTTATCTGGTATTGTGAGTTGAGTGGACTGGGTAGGTCCAGGGAAAAGCAATCAACTCTCTAGGGAACTCCAGAGGCTTCTTTCCCCTTACATGAGTACTTCAACTTCAGAAAATAGCATAAGACTTGAGGATTGTATAGTACCTGGGATAGGTAGGGCTAACTGGAAAGTTGGATTGTTTGATTCTCTAGCAACTGCAAGAATTTTTCCCTGCTGAGAGAGGGACATCAATCCCAAGGTAATACGATGTCTGAAGGACTACAGAGTTTTTGGGAGGGAAGGGGGCTAAATGGAGATAAAAAAATACTTGTCTTGACTAATTATGGGCTTATGTGCCAGGCCTTGTATTTTTTTTTTTGTCTAGTTAAATTAGGCCTTTCTATCTTTGATTTATTGTTAGCCTGAAGGCTTTCATGGTTGCTGAGGGACCCTAACCTTTTGTGTAGAGATTTAGAAAACAAGCAAAATTCTGACCTTCTCAGGGAAAACTGTGAGTGGGAGTATGAGTCAAAGAGCATGCTTTATGTGAGAAGCAACCAGAAATGAACCTGGTCCACGTAAACCTAGAGTTTTGATTCTGGACAATTGGCAATATATTAAACCTATAGACTCAAATTTTATCTTATTCTCCATGAAGTCTCCATGGCAGTCACGACTAGATGTGATAATGTGCAGAATCTACAAAAGGAATATTTAAAATTAAGGGGAAGTTTTCCTTTGCTTAAGCATTAGATTTTGAAGTTTTCTGTATAAAATGATTTATCTTGATGGTCTATCTCATGGAAGACCATAAACTCGCTTTGCTGGATGCTAGAGGACGGAACAAGGAACAACATGGGGAAAATGCCAAGAGGTAAATTAAGGCTTGATACATGGAAAAACTTTAATGATAATGTTGCGGTCTACGGGTTTAGGAGTGTTGGGACCCCAAAATCACAACACTCGGGTCCCGCCCAATTGATTTTGACCCAAGCCTTCCAAAACCCGAAACCAAAGACAAGGTTTATTAGAACATCCGTCATTTTGGGCAGACTCTTAAGGAATTTGAACATTACTGAGCTTTTGGCTAGATTTTAAGAATCTGGGCACCTTAATGGAAACAAGATGAACCTTATATACAGAAAGACTGTGGGAGGGATCTAGGAGTGGCCAAGTAGTTTGGGGTGACTGGAGGAGGGGTCTAAGGAAGATCTGGATGAGGGTGGCCAGTAAGCTGGGGTGAACAGGGAGAATGGAGTCTAGATAGGATTAAGGGTGGGAAGTTGCAGCTATCTAGAGGTAAATTGGGTTTAGGTGATGAAAGGCCAGTTGATAGGATTATAGCCTCAGGGGAATACCTAGATTTGGTCACTTGGGAAAGTCTAGGGTTTTTCCTTTTTGGGGTCCAGATCCCATCTTCATCAATAAGAGCTATCTTAAATTAGAATGGACACTTGTGTGACCTGGGCAAGTCACTTAACTCTGACTGCCTCACCAAAAAAGCAAAAAAAAAAATCAGAATGGACAATTTTAGTTGGGAATGGATTTACCTTCCCTGGAGATCTTCAAGCAAAGACAGAATAATTTATTTGTTGGGTATGTTTTAGAGAGGACTCTTGTTTGCTTATGGATTGAACTAGGTAGCTTCTGAGGTCTCTTCCAACTCTGAGATTATAAACAGGTAAGTGCTTTTCTTCAGTTAAAACAATTATAAAAATGATAGCTGAAAAGTGTTTTACCTACACTATTTCTTTTGAGGTTTTTCTAATACCTTATTCCATGGTATCTTAGGGACCAGAAGGTGTGTATTTTCATGCCAGATCTTTTTATGTTAGTTATAGAATCTCAGACTTAGAAAGGGGATCTTAGAGGTCATGTAGTCCAGCCCATACTTGGAACAGAAATCCCCTCCAATATTCTTGACAAGAGACCTTCCTTGAAAACCTCTGTTGATAGAGACTTTGCAACCTGTGGAGGCAGTTCATTCCATTTTTGAATAGCTTTAATTGCTAGGAATGTTTTTCCTTCCATAGAGACTAAATATACTTCTCTGCAAAGTCTACCCTTGTTATTCCCTCTGGGGTCCAGCAAAACTGTTCTGATCATTCACACAGCAGCCTTTCAAATACTGGAGGACAACTATCATGGCTTCTTCCCTGAGTTTTCACTTCTCTAGGCCAATATCCTTACTTCTTTTAACCAGTCTTCAGAGGCCATGTTTTGAATTCCTTCGCTCTGTTTGTCAATGTCCTACCTAAGCTGTGATTCCCAGAACTGAACACAATATACGAGCTGTGGTCTGACCACGGCTGGGTGCTTTAAGACCATCACTTTCCCCGCTCTGGACACTGTCCCTCTATTAATGGAATTTCAAAGCCCGTTAGCTTTCTTTGGCTGCCTTGTCACACTGTTGGCTTACATGAAGTGTGCAGTTCTCTCAAACCATCTGCTTTCCCCCCCAACCCAAACAGTTGTCTAGACAGAACACCCCTCTCCTATATTTGGGTAATTGATTTTTTTGAACCCCAAAGTAGGACTTCGCAGTCATCCTAAATAACTTTCATCTTAGGATCACAGATTTAAAGTTGCAAAAAACCTTATACACCATATGATCCAACTTCCTAATTTTATAGATGAGGAAACTAAGACCCAGGGAAGTAACCTGACTTGCATAAAGTCAGAAAATAAGTAGCAGAGCTGGGGTTTGAGCCCAGAGAATTGTGCCTGTAAACCTAGCTCTCTTTCCACTTCAGCACACTTGCCCCTTATGGTTGTGGTTGACTTTATACTTAAAAATCAAACTGAAATTCGCATTTTCACAATTCATTAAGTTGAGTTTCATTTTTTAACAATGACTTTACTACCCTCAGTTTTTGTTCTTTTAAAATTTCTATTCCATTTCTGGAGACTACCTCTCTCAAAACCACTCATCCTCTTCCCCAAAGTATGTCATGGCAGAGTAGTTGAAAATCACTGGCTGAGAGAGTGTGGTAATAGTCAACAGCTGAACAAGGCACACAGCGACATGGACAAATGAAATTATAAAATACTGTAGCTTGGAATATACTTGGCATGGTATGATTTATAAGAATAGATATCAATAAAATACTGGAAACTGAAAAAGCACATAACTTATTAATCCATTATCAATGGAGGTTAGTAATTATTCATTACCTATTTCTGTCCACATTCTCTTTGCTAGGTCAATCTAAGGAAACAGCTGCTTTTCTCCCCCCTGGATTCTTTTACTCTGCTACTGAAGACTGGTTTCTGTCTTGGCAGATTGACATTTTGGGCACATACTCTATGTACTTACAGGCTTATTTCCAAGTCAGGAAAAAAAATAAACAATATTAACAAAAAGCAAAGTGGACCAGGCAATGTGAAATGCCTCCAAAATATGGTTTTTTTCCTCCAATGCGGCTCCAAATGGCAATTGCATTAACTGAGTCCAAAAGCTTACATATCTCAGGGGATAAGACCATAAATTATAAAATAATAACATTAATGATGTTTCTTTTTCAATTGTCTTCTGTTGGAAATGCTAAAGCCACCAACACCCCATAATAACAAATGAAAACTCACTGATGTCTACAAAGTACATTCTTCTGAGAAGATATTCAAAGCTATACCAAGAAAAACAATCAATAAAATGTATTTGGGCTTTGACCATAGCCTAAAACTGAACCAGGTTCTGTATTTTGGGCAAGAAACTGAGTTTAAGGGTGGATACTATTAACAATATAATAAGGAACACTGAAAGGCAGAGAAAAACTATGTAATGATATGTCTCTAAATGGAAGTAAGAATAAAAGACTATTCAAAATAAAATGCAAAAAGGATGCCTTTGGACAATATGAGAATATGAACTCATACTCAAGGAAAGGGAAGACAGATGAAATAGGGCTTTTAGATAGAATGGGAAAAAGCTTTAGGTATTTTGCACCTTGCAAGGCTGTGAATGATTATTCCCTAAAGATATTGGTATCATAGGTGGAAATTTATTTGGGATACTTCAGAAGTACCTAGAACTAGGGGATTAGATTTTATGACCTCATCTCAGTGACCAGAAAACATTTGCTAAGGAAATATTTAATGAAATGGAGATTCATCATTTCGTATACAATCTTGTTTTGGTGTCCTGCTTTGTATCTGGAATGGCTGCTTCCACATGACATTTTATAATATATAGAATGAATTACCTGGACATAGGATTATAGATGTAGAGCTCGAAAGGAATTTAGAAGCCTTTGAGTCAAATGTCCTTATTTTGTAGGTGAGGCTCAAAGAGGTTAGTTAAATGACTAGACAAGGATGGTGGTTGCTTGTCCTTCATTTTCAGAGAACCAATGACATCATGGGTAATGTCTTGACTCATACATGAACTGGATTTAATTGACTCAGAGTTGCATAAAGTTGTCAGCTTCACTCTCTCTTTTGGCATCACCACAGTCCAATGGCAAGACAAAAGTCAAGATGACTAGCAATGACCCAGGGTGCAGTGGATGACCTTGGCATCTGTGATGCCTGACCAAGTTCCAAGTACTCCACAGCACCTGCTTCAGCTGTCTTCATGGCTGTTGGAACAAATTGTTCACATTTGTGCATTCCACTGGGGGAGGGGGGGAGTCTTCACATGTTTAGGGTAAACACAACCCTACCTTACTGATGGATTTGAGGCCCATTGCTTATCCTCAATCTGGTTTAGCCTGTCTGCTGAGATGGTTTACCAGGATGTGGCCACTGTGAATGCTATAGCTTCTTGGGGCCACAGGTGAGAGTTGGGTGACAGGTGGAAAGCAAAGATGGATGAGCAGCCCTGAAAAAGGCTATGTAAGACCTCACAACAGAGGTGCTAGTCCTCCCTGAACACCCCATATACTTCTGGTTAAGGATTACATAGCTAGTAAAAATCTGAGGCAAAAATCAAACTGATGTATTCTTGATTCCATATTCAACACTCTATCCCCGGTTCCTGCATGGTAGGAGTTACAATCAGGTAATGATAATAACTCACTTTTAAAAATCACCTTTTGTATTACTATTTTGTTTTCATATTACCTTCATTTTTGGATGTGTTTCTGTGCCTTCCCCTCCCCATTTTATAAAGCACTTTGGTACAAAGGAAAGAGCATGAGCGCAAGAGGCAGAGGACCTATTTTTGCTACATTACCCATGTGACTTTGGAAAAGTCACCCAAATTCTCTGGTCCTCAGTTCCCTCATATATAAAATAAACAGATTGGGCTAGGCCCCTTTCTAGCTCTATGAGCCTATGATACTTGTGAGACAGATAGTGTTAAGTATTATTGCTCTGACTTTACGGATGAGATTTAAGGCTAAGTGACTTGTCCCAGATTATACATCTTGAAAGTGACAGTCAGGATATGAATCATTGAAGGCATCTGATAGGGTTGATAGCTGTTCCCTTCCCCAATTTCTGCCCCCCCTTCCCATCCTCTACTTCCAGATTTTTTTTGATGTCTATTCAGCAGTATGATATAGTGGGAAAACCTACTGGATTCAGAGTCTGAAAAACTAGATTCAGATCCTGACTCTGCCAATGACTATCCATGTGACTTTGGGCAAGACCCTTAACCTCTCTGGCTTTCTTTGTTTACTCATCTGTAAAAATGAAGGCGTTAGACTAGACAATTTTTAACGTCCCATCCTAAAATCCTAAATTGGCCACCATGTGTAGTATAGCACAAAGGAAGAAGGACGGTGAAATCTGTTTTCCTTCTACCTACCTCTCCAACCACTCCTTTATTTCCTTCACTATCTTCCTTCTTCCAACTGCAATGTTGGGAGTGACTAGCCTGGAGAAGAGTGGGGACACAATAACTGTCTTCAAATATTCAAAAATCTGTAATGTGGAGGTCAGATTCTATTTGCTTTGTTTGGCCCCAGGATAGAGAGCCAAGAGCAAAACATCCCTGAAGTTGCAAAATGGCCAGTTTAAGCTTGATGTTTATCAGCCAACAGGCGTTTATTAAGCACTACGTGCCTGGCACTGTGATAAGGGTTAGGGATGTGAAAAGAGACAAAAACACGATCATTGTCCTCAAGAAACTCACATTCTAATGAGGGAGATCTTGTACATACAAGTTATATAAAGTGTAAATGGCAGGTTAGGAGAAGGAAGAAGGAAGGCACTAACCATGGAGTGGAAGCAGAATGAGAATGAGAGGATGGTTTGTGGACAGGGAAAAGCCTTTTGCATAAAGTGGGATTTGAACTGAGGGAAGCCAGGGAAGACAAAACTTCCTATAATTAGAACTTTCCAAAAGTGTAATATGCTGCTTTAAGGGACAGTAGGTTCCCTCTCCTTGGAGGTCTTCATGCTGATGCCAGATGACAAATCATTGGGTTTGTTAGAGTGGGGAGATTCTATTTGTATGTGGCTTAGACAAATGGTTCTTCTCAGCTTTCAAATTCTATGATTCTGTTTCTCTAAACAAATACGGGAGATCTGCAACACAATTTTCTTTTTTAATCACTGAACAAATACAGTATGTAAATAGATAGAATAAAGTAATTACGTAGAACCCAGACTATCAGAACTAAAGGTGATCTCAGAAGTTAGATGACCAGACTCAGCCTCCTCATTTTACATAGGTAGAAAATATAGGGAAGTTAAGGGATTGGTCCAAAGTTATACCTATGCTAAGTGGCAGACCTAGGCCTGTCCTTGGGGCCAGGGCTTGTTTCATTTTTATCTTTGTATCACCAGTACCCAGTGCAGCGTCTGGAACACAGTAACTACTTAATAAATGTTTGTTCAATTAAATTGAAGTGAGAGTCAGGAGAAATCTCATAGTCATTTTTTCGTGCTGAAATTGGAACACGGGAGACAGTAGTGGAGGAAAGGCAACCAGGGTGTCTTCCACTTTCAGCTTTTTTGATGCATATTCAGCAGCATGGCACAGTGAAAAACCTACTGGATTCAGAGTCTGAAAAACTAGGTTCAAATCCTGACTCTGCCAATGACTACTCATGTGACTTTGGGCAAGACCCTTAACCTCTCTGGTTTCCTTTGTTTGTTGTTGTTGTTGTTCATTTGTTCAGTTGCATCTGACTCTTCGTGACCCTTTGTGACTCTTCATTTACTCATCTGTAAAATTAGGATGTTAGATTAGACATTCTTTAATGTCCCATCCTAAAATCCTAAATTGGCAACCATGTATAATGTAGCACGAAGAGGACAATGAAATTTGCTTTCCTTCTACCTCTTCAAACACTCCTTTTTTTCCCTTAACTACCTTCTCTTCCTTCTTCCAATTTCAGTCAGGCAGGGGCCATGTCCTGTTGATCTCTTTTCCATCATGCTTTTGTCATCTGCCCCTTCTTATCCATTTCAGCATCACTGACCTAGTGTAGGTTTGCATCACGTCACATCTTGATAATTGCAGTTGTCTAATTTTCTCATATTTGGCATTATCTTTTCCCCCTAACACACCTCCCTTTTTCTCTTGAAGGCAGCACCATACTTCCAGTTATCTATGTTCTACACTCTAACTCCTCACTCCCCATATCCAATAATCCAGTCAGTTGCCAAATCTTGTCAGTTACATTTCTATATGCTCTCTTGTATCTATCCCCCTTCTACTCACATAATCACCACTCTAGACCAGGTCCCTATCACCTTTTTTTTTTTTTTGTCCATTCACAAAACTTTTATTTAACTTACATCAACTTAATACACACGCTCTTAACAATTATGCTTGGATTGTTAGTGAGAATTCCATAAAGACATTAAACAAAGCTAGCCATCATCTCAAGTTATTTCCCTGTTAACTATTTTTACAGCACATGCATGTTAAGCAAGTATCAAAAAAATCACAGAAGAAAAAAATCTAAAAAAAGTTAAATACATTTTTAAAAATTTTTTTGCTGTGCTTGATATACAGTGACTTTATGAATGTCAAGCAATTCATTTTTACTGCATCTTCACTTGTACACTTGTTCTTAGGTTGCCTAAACCATTTAAATACAAATAAAATGAGTGTAGCAAAAATAGTGAAAGTGGACAGCAGGTAACTTTACAAATAATGGAATGTGAACCATTTCTGCCCTTCTGCAGAGTAAATTGACGGGGTTAAAACTTTGTCTTAAGGAACACTTTTGCAACTGCAATCATAAAAGTATACGTGTTGAGATTGTGTATTTCACAGATACACATGGAATGACACGCAATATCTATGGGACATCTGTTTCTACCACAGCCATGATGCTCCAACCCTGAAGTACTCATAATAACTACACCTGTGGCTGGAACCAATTATCCCTTTATTCCCCCACCATGACAGACCAATATGTAGGCAGTATTCTTTGCTTAGACATGGAAGCTGTTTTAACATTGGCTTTGGGAAATCACAATTACCAAAAGTGCTATGCCAAACATGTAAAACATATTTAAAAATTCCATATTGGCCACCTCAGATGAAAACAGATAACTCCCCAAATGTTAACTGGCTCTACTCCTCTAATATTAAACATAAAAACCACATAGGAAATACAGAAATCCAAATAGAAGTAACATAAACCTGTCATAGATTGTAAACAAAAACTATTTGTGGGATAGCATGGTTGACAAACGGTCTACTGTATAAATTTTAGAATGGGGCAGATAAAAGCTGGAAGGTTGGTTAATTCTCCCCTCCTTCTCCTGCTTCAGCTTCATCTCCTCGGGTGTCTGATGTCCACAATGTCAAGTTATCTCTCAGTAATTGCATTATTAGCATGCTGTGTTTGTATGATTCCTCACTTGTATCAAGTTCAGCAATGGCTTCATCAAAAGCTGTCTTTGCAAGGCTTTCTCTGGACAGGGCAGGATCTCCTAGTGGAACACAGAGAAATTCAAGTCCAGACCCAATCTTATAGGACGTGTTGGTTGCATCTCCTTTTTACTGATTTCAAATGCTTCTTGATATGCGTGTTGTGATTGATCCACTATTCCTTTCTTGTCATCGCCAGCTGCAACCTCAGCCAAATAATAGTAGTTGTCTCCTTTCACTTTCAAATATTAAACTTTGCTTTCTACTGGTGAAGCATTAGGAATCAAGAACTTTTCCAATACGGATAGTACATCATTGCAGATATCTCTTAGTTTGGTCTCAATTTTCTCTCTGTGTTCTTGGGCCATTTGCATTTTTTCTCAGCACCTTCTGTCTTTTGCTCAACACTTAGAAACAACTTTCCAAGATGACCTTCAGGCCCCTATGACATTTTTATAAGCAACAGAGAGAAGATTCCTCTCCTCATTGGATAATTTAGCTCCTTACTCAGTTACAGTCTTCATGCAGGTTGCCATGTCACCATATCTCCCGACCTGCTCAGTCAATTTGACCTTTCTGCACCAGCTCATTTTTATTTATGACAGAATCGTCTGTGTCTGGTGGTGGTGGTGGTGGTGCATGGATAGGCAGGGGGTTCAGCAGTCTCTGGGTGGAGGGAGTGGCAGCAGTGGGGTTGAGACTCTAGCTCTATATATCTCTGCTCACACACTCCAGCCCCTCCCCCCATCACCTCTTGCCAAGACCATTGTAAATGTGTCCTAATTGTCCTTCCTACTTCAAGTTTCTCTCCTCTTCAATTCAATTCCACAGTTACCAGAGTGATACTTTTTTTAAAAAATAAATTTATTTATTTTTAGATTTCAACGTTCACTTCCATAAGATTTTGAGTTCCAAATTTCTCCTCCCATCTCTCCCCTTGCTTCCTCACCTCTGTGCCTTAGAATCCCCACTTGCCTTCAGAGCTCAGTTCAACTGCCACCTCCTACAAGAGATCTTTCCTGATGATGAGGATGAGATATAGACCCCAAAAAAGAAAAACCCTGGACTTTCCCATAAGGCCAAATCTCTGGCGGTCCCCTGAGGCTATAATCCCATCAACTGGCCTTTCCTTTCAACTGGCTATATCCAATCTGTTAACCTTAACCTAGCCTAGACTTACCTATGTCCCCAGGCCACTTTCCACCCTTTATCCTATCTATGCATCATTCTCCCTTGGCCACTCCTGGAGTTCTATTACCTCATAGACTACTTGACTACTCCTAGATCCCTCCCATAGTCTTTCTATATATAAGGTCCATCTTGTCTTCATTAAGATGCTCTGATTCTTATAATCTAGCTACTTCTCACAATCTAGCCAATAGCCCACAGATGCTCAGATTCCTTAAGAGTCTAGCTAATATGGCGAATCGTCAATAAACCTTGTTTTTGGCTAAAAGAAGGCTTGGGTTTTTGGGCAGGACCTGCGTGTCATGATTTTGGGATTCCAGGACCTGGAGCCTCTGCACCTCATCACTGATCCCCCTAGTTGCTAGTGCTTTCTCCTCAAAGAATTTTGAACTTATTTTAACATACTTATTTACGTGCATGTTTTCTTCCCTTATAGAATGTAAGCTTCTTGAGGCCAAGGAATGTTTCTTTTTTTGTCTTTGTATCATCGTGGTTAGTGCAGTGTTTAGCACACAGTAGGTATTTGTTGTTGTTCAGTTGTTTCAGTCATGTCTGATTCTTCCTGACCCCATTTGGGGTTTTCTTGGCAAAGAAATTGGAACGGTTTGCTATTTCCTTTGCTAGCTCATTTTATAGATAAGGAAACTGAGGCAAACAGGGTTAAGTGACTTGCTCAGGGTCATCCAGCTACTACGTGTCTGAGGCCACATTTGAACTCAGGAAGATGAGTCTTCTTGAATTCAGGCCTAGACCTCTGTCCACTGTACCACCTAGCTGCCCCAGTAGGCATTTAAGAAATGCTTACTGATTGATGGATTCTTCCTTTCTCTACTTTCTCCCTTTTCTAAACTATCCTAAGTGCTCCTGCCAGAAGATTCTCCTCAAAACACTGTCCCCCAATGCCTTATAAGGATAGGTCCACTTCTCATTATAATATTCATTCTCTCATTAATTGTTAACCAATTTAGATTGCCATTTTTCGGGAACACCCACTCTTCCAAGGGCATATAAGCATCAAGAAGCCACCATGATCTGTCTTTGGTTCATGAGGAATGGCCAAATGACCAATCTTTTTTATTAATTATTCATTAGCCATGATTAATAAAATGATTAATTACCCAGAAATCACGTCTTTTGAGCTTTTTATGTCATTGTGACATATACATACGTGTGTGTGTGTGTGTGTGTGTGTGTGTGCGCATAGGGTGGCCCAAAAGCCTTAAGGCAGCTTTAAGCTATTAAATCTACTAAAACTTAAAACTGAACTAAGACTTTTTGGTATATAAAAAAATGGGTTTCCAAGACTGGAGACTTTTGCCTTCAGTTGGGTATGTGGAAGGAGACTCCTAATTGGTGGAGAGAATGCTGAGCAAGGCTGATGCTGAGTACTGTACCAATGTGAGGAACAGATTTGGCCAGAGTTTTGAGGAGAGACACGAATGGGTTCTAGACATTCTTCAGGAGAGAAAGAAAGACGTAGAAGTTTCAGACGGGTAAAGGAAGCTGACTCAAAATACTTCTGATATCCTGCTTATCTCCCTAGAGGTTTTGGGAAATTTCCACTTAAATGAGATAATCTGGTTCCCAGCTAGAAGTCCCATTCACTGGTATATTTTCTGGTATTTTCTAATCTGTATCACTTTTCTACTTGCTATTTGTGATAATCTTTTGTGTAACTTGGGGTCAGGTAGGAAAGAGTCAAACTGTCAAATATAAGTTGAGGGTTCAGCACCAAGGAAGCAGCTTTTGTTTTGAATTTCTAAAAAAATAATCATACCTTTAAGCCAACAGTATGTAAGGGGGGTAGGTAGGTATAATTTTAGTCTAATAAGGAAGGGAAAAAGTACCCACAGCCCTTCTCCAGCTCCCTTGAAGGAGAAAACCATGGTCTCCTTTGGAAAGGTATAGGTCATATTCCAAGGTTATTGATCTATACCACCTGCCTCAGAGCTGCATTTAGACAACCCATGTACATATACATATTTTACATAGGCACATATATATCCTATCAAATCTGGATGAAATGAATCTCTCTCTCTCTCTATATATATTGCTTTGCAAACTTTCAAGCCACACATAAAATGCTTGCTATTGTTGTTACTTTTATTATTATTATTATTATCTCTTCCCTTACTATCTGTGTAACACTGGGCAAGTCACTTAACCTTTTCCAGCTTCAGATTCCTTATCTGCACAATAATACCTGCAGTAACTACCTCACTTCCTTATTTTGAGGTTCAAATGAGCCAATGTATGGAAAAGATTTTGCAAGCCTTAAAGCTCTACATCAGAGGTTCTTAATCTTTTTGTGCATCATGGACCTCCTTTGGCGGTCTGGTAAAACTCGTGGACCGTTTCTCAGAATAATGTTTTTAAATGAATAGAATCAAATATATAGGATTACAAAGGAAATCAATTATATTAAAATAGTAATAAAATATTTTTTTAAAGATCACCGACTCTAGGTTAAGAACCTTTGCTCTTCTTGCATTTTATTATTACTAATAAAGCAAGTGCCTTGGGCGATAGGGCCTGAGTTTTATACATTTTTGTAGCTTCTTCCCAGCACCTTGCATGTAGAAATAACCTGATTTTTACAGTGCTTTAAGGTTTACAAAGAATAGGTTTCTAGGTTAATTTACTGGAAAAAAAATGAAAAAGAGGACACTTGTAGAACTGTGCAAAGCTGGCACAACGAGCAATACAGGATGAAACAAATGGGCATTTGATCTCTGGGTTACGTCACCCAGCTGAGGCCTTCCACATCACCCGATAGGGAGGTGGAGGAGAAAAGGGGCGGGCAGAGGTCTGGCTATGTGGGCGGGGCTATAGACCGGGCAAAGGTCAAAGTAAACCACTCTGGCTTCCCTTTGGGAATGCGCTTGCGTAAGAGAGAGAGACAACACGACAGTCTCTTGAGTTTGCGCAGGCGCAGAATCGTATCTGGGCGGGGGAGGGTAGAGACGACTTTTGCGAGCTTCACCCGTAACCCTGGTTAAAAAAAAAAAAAACAACCAAAAAAAAAAAACCAAACGGCAGCGGCGGCCCGGGCGGCGACTCGCGCATGCGCAGGCCACTCCCCCTCAGTGAAGGGGAGAGCGCCGGAGTGAGGCGGCCAGCTGGCTCAGGAGCTGCTACCGGGGGCCAGGATGGATGAGGACGTACTAACCACCCTGAAGATCCTAATCATCGGGGAGAGCGGGGTGGGCAAATCCAGGTGAGGGGTACGCGGGGGGCGCGGCCGGCGGGTTTGCCTCTCTTCCCCTCGCCTGCTCAATTCCGTTCGTGTCCTGACGGGGAACGGGGAACGGTAAACGACAAGGCCGGCGGGCGGGCGGTGGAGCCTGGGCCGGGCCTGGGTCTGGGCCTAGACTCGCGCCTGCGCCTGGCGGCGAGGACCCCCGCCCCCCATCCCTAGGCTTCCTTCCCGGCTGCCCCACCCCCGCCCCTACCCGGGCCGGGCCCGACTGCCAGGCCCAGCGGGGCTCCCCCGGACAGCCTTGCACGGGGTCGGGGTGGGGGACCACCGGCCCTCTGGAAAGCCAGCTGAAGGCGTGGCCCGGGCTGCCATCTGCTCCTCGGTACAGTTAGTTAGGGCCGGTCGGGGGGCCGGGGGCGTGCGGGCTTCTGCCTCGGCGGCGGCCTTGACCCCGCCCCATCCGTCAGCCGGGGCCCAGGTCCTTTTGGCGCTGTCACGGCCTCCCCGTTTGCTAATTCTTATCAGGCTTTCGGTAACTACGTAGCTCAGACCTGCACGTCTTTCCACACTCCCCGGGTCACTTTCCCAGCCAGCTGGGTCCCTGGGTAACCAGTGGGGAGGGGGTGGGGAGGATTCCGCCCGAGCCGAAGCCTCCTTCACCAATTCAAGTTCCGCTTAGGTAGGAGTCTTTTATCTTATCTGAGTGAAAGCTGCCCTTAACAGTGCCAGCTCCTTCAGAAGAAGAAAAACAGCGAACAGCTCAATATTGGTTGGGTTTTTTTTTTCTCTTTGATTTGTCCCCCCCCCCCCATGAATAATGCTGACTGTTGGTTGAGTTGAGGATAAGCTATGACTTGCTTTTGGATCCACCCACAGATGTGGGTCTGTATGGATGTTGTAGGAATGTTGTAGTGATTACAGCCGTCATTCCTGAACAAAGTTCTTCAGATGAAGTCATCGTTTGGTCGCTTGATCCTGAGTAAGGTTACCTGTGGGCAGCCTTGTTGTTCAGACAAGATTAGAGTCCCAGGTCCTTTCGTCCTGCTGAAGGAAGTTTCTCTTAAAACTGTATACTAGGGGGTGTTTTTGATTTTTCTTAGTGATAAGAATTGTTCTCAGCTAAAAGAAAGGTGATCCTTGCTTTAATTTGCCTTTCTGTGATTCCTTGAAGCTTGTTCTATGGTTTCTCTTGACAGTTTTTTTTTGAAGTATTACAGTATTACCATATATCCCATTTCCTTGAATGTATCCAGTTTAGTGAATTGAGAAAAGTATCCTATATCCCTAGGGCTAGCCCAGGGATGGGGAACCTGGGGCCTCTAGGCCTCAGGTAGCCCTCTGGTTCCTTAAGTTCAGCCTAGCTAGGTGGTTTGGTGGATAGCCTGGAGCAGGGGTGAGAAATTTGTGGCCTTGAGGCCGTATGTGGCCTTCTAGGTCCTCAAGTGCAGCCCTCTGACTGAATCCAAACTTAACAGAACAGATCCCCTTAATAAAAGGATTTGTTCTGTAAAACTTGGACTTGGTCAAAAGGCCACACCCCAGGACCTAGAAGGCCACATGTGGCCTTGAGGCCCCAGGTTCCCTACCCCTGGGCTAGACCATTGAACATTTATGGACTGCTATATCAATGTTGGGTTTTTTGGTTTAAATTAGGATTGTATATAATACTTAGCTTTAGTAAGCATGTATTTATTTTTTCCATTATCCATTATCATCCCAAATTTCATAAATGTTACAAGTTCTCATGGGAACTTTCTAAATCTAGTCCTTAGTTACTGTCTTTTCTTCAAACTGTGTAAAGAAATTATTCACTGTTGTCATAGGATCAGAGTTGTAAAGGACCTCAGAAGCCATCTAGTTCGAATGATAAGGAAACTGAGGCTCAGGGAAGTTGTGACTTGCCTAAGGTCACAAGTTGTTTTCTGCATGTTAAATAAGTGGTGATAACTTATATATATATATATGTAGTACCTAAAGATTTACAAAACACTTAACTCATAATGCTGTATGATAGGTGGTGGTAGTCGCAATTTACAGATGAGTAAATTCAAGCCTTTATGGGCTTATGGGATAAAGTAAAGTGACTTCCCCAAGGTATTAAGTGGCAGAACTGGGATTCCATTTCAGCTCCTCTGACTACAAATCCATTTGCTTTTCCAGTGCATCATGATGTCTCACTAATTTACTGTAATGGAAGCTCAGGCATTTTAAAGCAAGTAATACTAGACAAGTTTGTCATGAATGTCAGCCTGAACCAAATATACCATTGATTGATATTTGGATTGAAAGTTGAATTTACTGTGAAATCAAGTGAAGGAGGTGGTTTCTAAGGCTCCTTCCAGCTTTAAATCCTGTCAGCTTTATGAGATTTTACTATTAGTGTGTTGAGAAATTCCTGAGTGACACATGGGATGTCTAAACCAATCTTTATCAGTAGATCTGTGATTTCTAATTTTACTTGAGGTAGTGTTGAAAGGTCATTGGATTAGAAGGCAAGAAACCTAAATGTTCTAGTCCTGGTCCTAACAGAGTTACATGATCTTGGACAATTCACTTTAATTTTCCTAAGCCTCAGTTTCCTCATCTGTAAAATGAGGAGGAAGTAGAGATGATTCATAACAACCTTTCCAGATCTTAATAGTCTGTGTTAGGTCAGCCTATTCCCTCTTTTCTTCTGTCATCTTTATTAGTAATATTAAAAATTTCATTGATAGGCAGTGACTAACATTTGATACAGACAAATGCAGGATGGGGGAAAAATGGCTTAACAGCAGTTTATGTGGAAACAATACAGGAGCTTTAGTTAGTTGACTGCAAGCTTAGTGGGAGTCCATGGTAGGATGAGCTGTCAAAGTGGATTCAATATTAGTCTGCATTAGTAGAAACAGTTAAAAAAAAAAAAAGCCCAGATTTTTGTTGATCACCTTATTCTTGGAATATTCTGTAGATTTCTGGGTAACACTTTTTAAGAGGGGGTTGGGATGGTAACCAGGATAGTGAAGGGATTGAGAATGGTTGAAGGAAATGGAAAGATCTAGCTTAAAGAAGAGATTTGGAGGAGGGGAAATAATACTTATTTTCAAATATTTGAAGGCCTTAGAGGGACTAGATTTTCTATCTCGCTCCGTGGAAAGAATGGGTAAAAGTTCCAGGGAGCCAAATTTCAGCTCAGTATGAAGAATTCCATTTGAAAGTAGAGTGAGTTCCTGTTTGAGGTAGTGATGTGGCCACCATTATGTGTATTTAAGCAGAGGTTGGAGATACACCTTTTGTTGGATAATTCCTGTGTGAGAGAGGAAAAGTTTCTTAGTTGACCTCCAAAGCTTCTTTCCAAACCAAGTTTAAAGAATAAGCATAATGTGCTTATTACAAAATAGATCTCCACTGAGAGCCTGCCCTTTCCCAGATCTCATAATTTGTAAGCTTCTGCCTGCTATACAGTGTTTTTGAACAATATTTGCACTTAATTTTGCTGAAAGTGTGTTAAATATTTTTACTTCCCAAGATTCTTCACTGAATATCTGTTGCTACTAGATGTCATGCCTTAAAGTATCTGCCTCCCTTCACTACTTACTACCATCCCCACACCCTCCAAACCCAACAATAAACCATCAGAAACAAAACTTCCAAAAGGGTATTGTTTCCTTTTTCCTCTTTAGGAAACTTAATTTGAAGAGATTTATGAGAGGAGAATTTGATTTATTCAAAAGTAATTTTAAAGCAGTTCATAAATTTGGTTTGTCCCGTTCAAGAAATGTTTATTAAATACTTAACCATATTCTAGAGAGTATTAGATTCTTATAGAGTTTTGCTTCAGACTGTGAAGGAGTTTTGGATTGTCACTGCCTTTGTAAAAAAGAGGCTGTGTGGTATAATAGAGAGTAGGCTGGATGTGAAAGTTAGAATCAGTTAATTAATAGTAAGCTTTCACAGTGGGCCAAGTCCTGTTCTAAGCAGTAGGAATACAGGGGAAAAACATTAGGAATACAGGGAAAAAACAAAATGTTCTTGTCCTCCAGTAGCTTATGTTCTTATGGGCAGCCTACATATATAGAAATGATTACATACAGAGTGCATAGAAGATAACCTTAGAAGTCATTAACAGTTGACAGGCCTTTTAGAACTTAAGGTGCATATGTTTCAGTTCTAAGTACTGAATAAAATCACATTTCAGAATGAGATGTGAATTGATTTTTTTAATAAAAGAATTATTTAATTTATTTTTGGTTATATTTTGAGTATAGAGTTGTCTCCTTCCCTCTTTCCCAGCCCCACATTAGAGAAGGTCAGCATTTGATATAGATATATAAATGTGGAACCATACAATACATATTTCCATATATCATTTCTATCTTTAGAGGTGGATAGCATTTTCCTTCACAAGTCCTTTGTTGTTGATTTGAATGGTCATATTATTCAGAATAGCTTAGTCATTCACAATTACTCTTCAAAAAATATTGCTGTTACCATATACAGTGTTCTTTTGATTTTGCTCATTTCACTCTTCATTATTTCACAAGTCTTTCCATGTTTTTCTAAAACCAGCTTGCTCTCCATCTATTTACAACATAGTAGTATTCCATCACAATCATATACCACAACTTCCACAACTTATTCAGCCATTCCCCAATTAATGACCATCCCCTCACTCTCCAGTTCTTTGCCAACAGAAAGAGAACGACTATAAATAATTTAGAGCATATAGGTTCTTTTCCTTTTTCCCTGATTAGGGAAAAGAGATCTAATAGTGGTATTGTAGGGTCAAAGGTATACACAGTTTTATAATTCTTTGGGCATAATTCCAAATTATTCTCCAAAATGGTTGAATCAGTTCATAATTCAACAGTGTATTAGTGGCGTACTTTTTCCAGGTTCCCCTCAACATTTTCATCCTTTTCCCCCTCTATCATTTTAGTGAAGTTGATATGTATGAGATGGTATCAATAATGAATTTAGAGTGTTTTTTTCATATGACTATATATTGCTTGGATTTCATCTTCCAAAAACTCTCTATTCAAATCTTTGACCATTTTATCAATTGGTGAATGACTCATGTTCTTATAAATTTGACTCCGTTTTCTATATGTTTGAGATATGAGGCTTTTATCTGAGAAACTGGCTATAAAATTTCCTCCCCTCCCCAATTTTCTTGTTGTTCAGTAGTGTCTGACTCTTTTGTGACCCCATTTGGGGCTTTGTTGGCAAAAATACTGATGTGGTTTGCTGTTTCATTCTTCAGCTCATTTTACAGGTGAGGTACTTAGGTAGACAGGCTTAATTATCTTGCCCAGAGCCACACAGTAGTAAGTGTCTGAGGCTGGATTTGAACTCAGTAAGAGTCTTTCTGAGTCCAGGTCCAGTGCTGTATCCACTGTATCATCTAGATGCCCAGCCCAATTTTCTGCTTTCCTTCTGATCTTGACTTCTGTCAATGAACTGCTTTTTAACAACTATAAAGCTATTTATCCTTCTGTTTCTTTGGACAATTGAGTTGACTTAAATAGTAGAGCCTTCAAAGTAGAGTTTCTTAAGGTAGTAAGTCAAGCTGAAAGAAAACATGGGACTTGCTATTTAAAACTAAATGAAAATGTTCAGATTGTTGTAATGTTTTATACAGTTTCTTTTTACCTTAATTATGTTAACTTGTAAATATTACATAGTATTAGCTACTCATATTCTAGTTCAAAATCTGATGGTAACAAATATTAACTTAGCACAGAAAACTTAGAGTAATAATTTTTTCTTTTTTTTTTCTTAGTTGAGCTTGTCTTTTAAAAAATTCTTGTTACTTTTATATGTTTTTTTTTTACAGCATCTTTATTTCTCAGTATGTTCCCTCCCTCTCTGAAGTCATCTCTTAAAACAAGCTATAACTTGTTCATTATAATTATATAGTGATAAGTTTTTTTTAATGGTTGCTCTTTTTTTCCATTTATTTTATTGTAGTCATATATGCTGTTTCCTGGTTCTTTTTACTCAGTTTGCAGAACTTATAAGTCTTCCTTTGCTTCTCTGTATTCATCATATTCCTTATTTCTTACGGCACAAGAATAGTCCACTGCATTCATGTAAACAAAATTTGTTTAGCCATTCCCCAATTAATGGAAATATATTTTGTTCAGGATTCTTTTCTGTTATAAAAAGTGTTTCGTGGAATATGTGGGTAATAGGAGATCTTTCTGTCTTTGACCTCTTGGTTTATATGCCTAGCATATGGGCTTTTTGGGACAAAAGGTGTGGACATTTCAGTCATTTTCTTTACATAATTATGCATTTCTTAACAGAGTGGTTGCACCAGCTCACAGCTCTGACAACATTGTATTAGTGTGCTTGTCTTTCCACAGCCCCTCTAACACTGTCTGTTCTCATCTTTTGTTGTCTTTGACAATTTGCTGGATATGAGGCAAAAAACCTCAGAGTTATTTTGATTTGCTTTTCTCTTATTAGTGATTTGGAGCAATTATTTATTTCTCTGCCAAGTGGAAATGGCACATCAAAGCTTTTCATCAATTTATTGAAGACCTGCAGCGGCTTAGTAACTTTGTAGCTTGAGCAAGTCTCCAGAAAGTTTCATCTGTAAAATGAGATTAAAATGTTTAGTTTACTTTCTTTACAGCATTTTCTTTGTGATCAAATAAGAGAATATGTGTAAAGACATTATATAAATGCAGGCTATAATATTCAAGTCTATGAATGTCTATCATGCCCCTACAGTGTTACAATGCTGGGTACTAAGCAGTGGGGTTACAAAATGATTACATTTTCCAGGGGATATACAACCATGAACCCAAGTAAATATGGGTTAATTTGAGAAGGGAGAGAGAATTAATAACTGGGAGATCCAAGAAAGCTTTAACAGAGGAGGTACAATCTTGCTGGCTCTTGGAAAATAAAAGAAATCGAAAAAGTGAGTGAATTCATTTTATTGAATTGGGAATAACTTGTGTGAATGAGGGTGGGAGGAAGGAGAAGATGGAATGGAACATTGAAAAGCTACTAGTCAAATCTATCTGAAATGTGAATTTGTGAAGGGTAATGATATAAAATAAGCCCAAAAAGGTAGGTTGGAGCCAAGTGTTGAAGGACCTTAAAAACCAGTCTGAGATGTTTGTGTTTTGTCATAGAGGCAATAGAAAGTCTGTTAGCTTGGCACAGTGAAGTACAGCTTTGAACAGTAGAAAGAGTTCTGACTCTGGAGTTTAAATCCTGCCTTTGATGCTTACTACCTGTATGACCTTGAGTAAGCTCCTTAGACCTCAGAGTTTGTCTATGATGACCTCTGAAGCCTCTTCCAGTTCTAAAGCTGTGATCTTAAATGTTGTGGGACTTACGGTTTACAGTTGCAGTTGTAGTAGTCCAGGTGAGAAAAGATCAGAGGATGGTAAATTTAGCTTTAAGAGGAAGCTTACAGGCATCAAGCCTACTCATTTCCCTTCAATTTATAGATGAGGAAACTGAGGCCTGGTTGGTGTTTTGTGAGGAGGGAGCAGATATGTGCAAGATAATTTGTATAGATAGAATTGACAAATTTTGGCAGCTGTTTGGGGAAGGGGAAGTATATTATCAAGGGTGACTGCAAAAGAAAAGTGGAATGTAAACTATAGCCCCACAAGCTAGACTTTGATTCCTAGCAAAATCTACAGTGTATTATTCATTATTGATCTTTTACTTACACCTCACTAACATTTCCTGGTGATTCCCATGCCCAGCCATCCCGAATTAGTAATTTCAAATTGCTTTTCAGAATGATTAGGCAAATTCATAGTTCTGCTGGCAGTCTATCAGTGTGCTTGCTTTCCAGCAACACCTCCAACATTAACTATTCCCATCTTTTGTCATCTTTGCCAATTTTGGCAAAGGAAGAAGACAAGTGAAGATGTAGAGAAATTTGGAGTTGTGGAGTAAAAATTACAAAGGAGGTAAAGATGGATGTTCCCCAAAGAGACATATAGGCAACATATTTGTACAGTTAAGGTATACTTTTGCTATAGGTAAGGGATTATTCAGTTGAATATGAGAGAAGCCTTTCATCCTCACGTTATTAGAATTATTTTCTTACCTTTCTCCCAACAAAACTTTTTGAATATTCTCGTAGCGCACCTCCTTTTCCTCCTCCCTTCCCACTTCATGCCTGAGGTTGTGCCGTCGTTTCCAGATAACTATCATTTTTTTATATATTGTTACAAATTCCAGGAACCATTAATAAACTTTTTGTCAAACTGTTTGAAAGAAAAATGTTTCTAAACTTCATTTTTAACATCTCTTGCAGCCTTCTGTTGAGATTCACAGATGATACCTTTGATCCAGAGCTTGCAGCAACAATTGGTAAGCTATGTTGAAAAAAAAATTGATAGAATTAATGAAAGGTAAGACTTCATATTTGTGACTCCCTCAAATCAAGTAGACTGACAGAAGATCATGTGCTTTTTGGATAGAAGATGAAAGTAAATATTTAGAGTATTGTTTGTTTAGTGAGTAGACTAATATCTTGAAGCAGCCTATTATGATGGGAAGAGTACTGGGCTGAGTTCTGGTCCTGGCTTTGCCACTAACTGGGGAAGTGACATTAGCACATCAGTCTCACTGGACCTCTTTCCGAAGCTAGAATGTGAAGGTATTGGATTATTTGACCACTAAAGTCCTTCAGGCTTTCAAATTCTATGATTTTTCAATTCCATGTAATCTATACTTCAAATGATGTCGTCCTATGAAATGTTTTTGACAAAGTAGTATTTGTAGTTGTCTCTCTCAGTTGCATGAATGGAAAAGAACAATATTGATTTCAAACATCAGGTACTTCAGAAGACATATGTTGGACTTTGGGATATATTATAACATTTTTCTTGCTGTTTTTCTTTTTTAAGCGACTTCCTTATTAATTTTAATTTGGTCAGGTCAAAATGAAAATTTGCTTCTTTTTTTTTTTTTTTTTTTAAAGACCATCCAGGGATATGTTAGGTGATAGGATGGTAAACCAACCCAGAATTAAGAATTTGCTGTCAGTAGTCAAAAGCTAATTCTGTTTACTAGAACAGATTCATTGAACTTTAAGAATGATTGATCTGTATTCAGAAAGAGTGGTCATTATCTTCAGTTGCCTCAAAGATTTATTTCAGTCTTTAGCAGATTATAGAAAGACACTGTATGTTAAAAAAAAAAATAGCATGTAGATCTTGGCTAGTTGTGAGATCATATATAATTTGGCAGCAAAGAAAGCTAAGACATGCATAATTTATTCCCATGATAGGCCCTGGGTCCCGAACTCCTCAAAACAAAGCTGTTCTTAAAACATTAGTTCTCAGATTACTGTTATGGACTATAAGCAATATGTTCCTGCATAGATATTTAGAAAAATTTTCTATTCCAGAATACCTTAATTGCTTTCACTCTCATTTGACATTTGAAAACACTATTTGCAAAATAATGAAATACTTGACTAAACATTGCTATGACCCTTAATACTACATTGGAGCTATTAAATTCCTGGTTTCCATATCTTTCTTTTCTTATTGGCACAAAACTGTTTTTGGATGACTTTGTTTTTAAAACTGTAGGCATATGAACAAAAAAGAGAGAGTGGCATGCTGTTGGTTCTTTTGTGCCAAGGCTGTAGAGTAGCTAGAATGTTTTTGCAACTTGTGGGATGTGGTGAGGCAATTTGTCTACCAGGTGTCAGTTGTCAAAAAGATATAGGTCTGTTGGAGATTCACTTAGCTTTGCTTATGTTAGATAGAATTGATTGAAAGTTAAGCATAGAGTTGATAGCTGTACATTTTGTGCAAATTACCCATAGTATCTGATTTGATATATAGTAAGGTAGACTTATTAATTAGGAGAAACTTCTCCTTTTGAAAAGTTGTGTTTTGCTTTCATCATAATGTGCTTTGTGTTATTAAACTTTTGAAAATAGTAATACATAATTTGATAGCTAAGACTTTATTTTTGAACACATTACCACATCATTTTTGAGTTTAAACATCCAACTAATTTTACCCTGAATGTTTCAGAGGGCTGACACATTTCAACCAAAAGGTAATCATCAAGTTGTCAAGCGTAATGAGTTATTTAGATTTTCTTTCTACCTCTGATACTAATTTCCCATTTGTTTTCAGATAACTTAATTGACATATATGAATTTGGTAACTAGATTGTAAGCCACTCAACTCTCTGGGCCTAAATTTCCCTATATGTAAAATGATCAAGTTGAATGAAATGATTTTTAAGGTTTCTGATAGATGGTGTAGTGGATGGGAGTGCTGGACTTAGAGTCAAAAACTATCTGAGCGAATCCTGCCTCAGACACTCACTAAGAGCACCAAACTTACCGACTTGTTATGAGAATCAAATGAGATAATATACATAAAGTGCTTTGCATACATTAAAGTGCTATCTAAATGTTAGCTGCTATTATTATCAAGAACAGAGAGCAGCTCTTTCTGCTTCTAACTCACAGTACATGATAAAGTGTTTGTTTTACTTTGGTCTGTACTTGTGATTTCATTGGTGTAGCAGATGCGTGGCAACCTTATGATCATAGAGTTGCCTGGCCACTGAAAGGTTAAATGGCTTATCCATGGCCCTAAAGTCTAGTATGTGCCAGAAATAGGACTTGAAATCAGATCTTTCCAACGCTAAGGCTATAGTCTATCCATTTATCACCTTGCTTCTCACAAAACTCTTATTGGTGCCTAACAAAAACTTAAATTGAAAAGTCATCACTATAAAGTGGTGGTTAATGCTTGCTGCTCACCCTTTGACAAAGATATTTTTGAGTATTACTATATTTTCATTTTCTGCAGTAACCCTTCCAAAAAACTCTTGACTAAAAGCCACTTTGATAATTAACAGAGTTCTGTATATGGGGTACAAGATGGTATAGATATCACCTTGGAATCAGGAAAGCTTGGACTCAAGTCCTGCCTTATACTTAACATCTGTGCGACCACCGACGAGTCACTTAAACTTCTCAGTCAGTACTCTAGGCTACTCTAAGAAAGTCATTTGCTGGCTCTTCTGAGCTATGGTAACTGATCTGCATCACTGTTGGAATTTGTATTCACACAGGGTGTTAACCACACCAGTGAAATCATACTTGTACAGAACAGGAGAAGTTTTTTGGTTAAAGTTAAAAGAACAATGAAAACATTCTGGTTTGCATTTCATTTTCTTTTATTCAGATTCCTAATCCGTATCTTAAATGAGATAATATTCCTAAAGCACTGTGCTTTATAATTGTCAGGTTGAAGTGGTTGTTCCACTTAGCAGTATCTTCATGGCATTGCTGGGTGGTGGTACTTTTTCGTCTATGGGAGTGGGATTTGGAACCAGTTTTTGACAACTGGAGATATTAGCTGCTTCTTTGGGGCGGATGAAATAAACACAACAGATATTGCAGACTTGAGGAGGACATTGGATGCTTCTAGTTACATTTCTATTCACATCCCAAAACCCTTTCTGGGTTTGAACCAGCACCATCATTTACTGGTTTGAATTTCAGTAAAATTCAGCTAGTGAGTGTGCCATTACCTAGAAAGTTCATAGATGAAACTGGCAAGATGATAAAAAGAAAATAGAACATTTTCCAGCCTTTCTGTAGTCTTAATTTTATTCACTCAACAAGCATTTATTAAGTGCCTACCATATGTTAGGTACTGTACTAGGGAATAAGGATGCAAAGCCAAAAGGAAGCAGTTTCTACTTTCAGGGAGCTCTCTTTGTATTGGGGGTTGGAGAGGAGGTGGGAAACTATCTATGTGTAGATGATTAAATACAAAATATGTACAAAGGAGTTTCTGAAGAAGGTACTAGCCACTGGGGGAATTAGCATAGGCTTCTTGTAGGGGGTAGGCTAGGATTTCTAAGAAAAAGAGGTGATGAGGGGGAAGTGTGTTATGGATTTGGGGAATGAAAGACATCGGGTGGGAGATGGAACAACCTGACTTGTATAGGAGACAAGCACGGCTGGTTTGTCTGGGGGGTAGGGTGTCCAAAGGGAGGTGATTAATGTTCAGTGGATCTGGAAAGGCAGGTGGGAGCTCACATTGTGAAGGGCTTTAAAAACCAAAGAAAAGGGGCATCTAGGTGGCGCAGCGGATAGAGTTCCAGCCTTGGAGTCAAGAGGACCTGAGTTCAAATGTGGCCTCAGACCCTTGACACTTACTAGCTGTGTGACCCTGGGCAAGTCACTTAACTCTGATTACCTCACCAAAAAGCCAAAGAAAAAAGAAAAACCAAAGAAAGGAAGCTTAATATGAGTTGTAGAGGCAAGAAGGAACTACTGGGAACTTCTTGAACAAAAGGGTAACAGGCCAGATCTATGTTTTAGGAGTTTCAATTTGGTAGATTGAATGGCTGGGGAAAGAGACTGGAAGCCAAGGGACCAATTAGGAAGCTATTCAGATAGCTTTGTCCAGGTGAGAGGTGATGAACTACATAGTATCAG
The DNA here is from genome assembly GCF_900497805.2 of Vombatus ursinus. Taxonomy (NCBI): domain Eukaryota; kingdom Metazoa; phylum Chordata; class Mammalia; order Diprotodontia; family Vombatidae; genus Vombatus; species Vombatus ursinus. The sequence continues at coordinate 14,140,064 of NW_020954639.1, read as the reverse complement.
TTCTAGTAGGGAAAAGGGAACAGATATGAGCTCTATTGTATAAATACAATCAACAATATTTGGCAAGTAATTGGATAGGAAGAGGGAAAACTTAATGGTCCCAAGGTTGTGAACCTGGTTATTGGTACACTCAACAGAAATAAGATGTGAGGAAGAAGGAAGTTTTGAGGGGGAGATGAGGAGATAATGAGTTCTGATTTTTTTGTTGGTGTTTAGTTGTTTTAAGTCATGTCTGACTCTATAGTGACCCCCTTTAGGGTTTTCTTGGCAAAGACACTGGAGTGGTTGGCCATTTCCTTCTCCAGTTCATTTTACAGGTGAGGAAACTGAAGCAAACAGGGTTACGTGACTTACCCAGGGTCACACAGATGGTAAGTGTGTGAAGCCTTTTGGACCCAATGAATTTGAGAGACCCTTTGAGCTTTTAGTTGAAGATATCCAACAGTTTGATGAAGGACTAGAATTTTGGAGTGGGGTTGCATATGCAAATCTAGGAATCATCTTCATGGTGGTGAAAGTCAATATGACATGCTTCACAAAATAGAATATCAACAATGATAATAGAAGTACCACATTTGAACCATAACAACTGAGTTCTGTTATGTTTTATTAAGAAGTTAAAATAACATTTAATTGTATGTAAGAGTTACTGGGCCAGACCAAGTATTCACTGGCAGTTATCTTAAAATTACTGAATTATGGAGTCTTTTAGGGAATGAAAGATTCCAAAAAGAATAGGGATGATGTTACTTCAAGAAAAAGCTACCGACATGATTTTCCTAAAGTGCAGGTTTGACCATGTGATCTCCTCTGCTCAGTAAATGCTGGGGGTTCTCATTATCTCTAGCATCATATAAATTGCTGTTTTCCATTTGAAGTGCCTGACAATCTGGCCATTTTTTCCTTTTGTTACACATTTCTTCCCTCCATACTCTATAGTCTGGCCATACTCGCCAACTTGCTCTTCACTGAGGACACAATTGTCCATCTTCTACCTTCATGCTTTTTTGCACTGGCTGGTCACCTATGCCTGGAATACTCTTACTTCAGCCTCTTGGATTCCTTGGTTTCCTTTAAAACTCAGCTCAAACCACCTATTACATGAAACCTTTCCTGATCCTCCAGGTGTAAGTGCTTTTCCTCCCTACTCCTTGCGTTCATTTTGTATATACTATTTTATACTTTTATATGTTTTTTTCCGATTAGAATGTAAGCTCCTTGAGGGAAGGAACTGCTTTACATTTCTGTCATTTAGCATTTGGCACTGAATCTGGCACATTGCTGCTTTGTAAATCTTGTTAATGGATTGGTTTAGAAAACATCAATAACCATCTATCCATAGGGTTATTTTTTCATCTTTATGAAATCATTGAGAATGAGTCACATGTATTGAGAGGATTTCTTGATGAAGATAATAGAGAAGCTTCTCAAAAAATTTGCTTTTTAAAAATTGTAATGATGTATTCTAACTTTTTCCAGTCATATCTGGAAAAAGACCCCTTTTAGCTGCCCTCCAGATTCAACGTTCCCCTGTAACAAACTTCCGATATTATGATCAGATTTGAAAAATGTATACAATATATTCTATTTCAGTAACCTCTCTCCTGTGAGAAAGAAAGTACGTTCTGTCTGTTCTCTGGCCCCATAGCTGATTTTTCAATTACTCAGCTTTCTTTTAATGATATTTGCATTTACATGGTTATAATCATTGTGTATATTCTTTGAGTTTTGCTTATTGACTGCATTGATCAGTTCATACATATCTTGCCATATTTCTTGGAATCTCTCATTTGTTGTTTCTTATTGCATGGTAATATTTGATTACATTTGATCATAGTTCTTTTCTCCATAACCCGAGTGATGGTCACTCAAGTCAGCAAAATCTTTTGGTTTATTTGGACCTTTGTTTTTGTCTTTGACTTTTCTTGGGACATAGTCCCAGGTTTGAGGTTGCTGATTCAAATGCTGTGGATGGTTTATGATTTTCTTGCCTAATTTCAAATTAATGTCCGGAAAGGTTAGCCTACTTCACTTTCCCCAACAGTGTATTCATGGGCCTATCTTCTCAAAGTCCTTCCAGAATTTGCTGTTATCTTCTTTTTTTAATTGGCATGGTGTGAGATGTTTGAAATCAGTGTTCTCTTTTTAGTGATTTAGAGCACATTTTATTGCAGCTGTTCTGCTTTCCAGTTTTCTAGTAATACTTGTCAGAAAGTCTTCTCCAGCAGATTTCCTGCTGTCATCCCTACTGTTCTACTAATCTTCAGTCTCTCCCTATGTACTAGCTGCTTCCTTACTTCTTGCAAGCTTGTCCATCCATGTCTCTTCATCTTTAAAACAAAACAAAACAGAATCTCACTTCATTCTTAAACTATCATCTTCCCTTTCCTTGCCTTTGTGGTTAATGTCTAAACTTAGTATTTCTACCTCTCCTCTCTCTCAGTCCTAAACCCTCTGCAATCTAGCTTCCATCCTCATCATTAAATTGAAACTATTTTCTCTGAAATCATCATTGATCTCTTAATAGTGAAATCTAATAGTTCTCATCCTCCTTGACCTCTCTGCATCCTTTGACATTGCCAGTCACCTTCTTCTGTATACACTCTCCTTCCTGGTTCTTTTCCTACATCTCTTACAAATCATTGTTTTGGCCTGGTCACACCTACTTACTGTAAGTGGTTCCCCAAAAGCCCTCTGGGCTTCATTTCTGCTCTCTATATATATACCTGGGGGTTTTGTATCATGAATCACTTTGGCAGTCTGATGATGCTTATGGAACTCTTCAGAATAATTTTTTAAATGCATAAAATAAAATATATAAGACCACAAAAGAAGCCAATTATATAAAGAGTAGCCCAGAGTCAGGAGGACTATCCTGTATGATCAATGGCAGATCTAATACAGTAATTTTGAGGTAGTATGAGCCTAAGTGATAACTGTAATGTAATATGAAAATACATGATTTCTACTGGTGACAGACTCAAGGTTCTACTAATACTACTCTGGTTTGTTGCCTGTATTCATAATTGAAGGAAATGTTAATTTTCAGTCAGTGAGAATAAAGATATAATTTTTTTTTAATCCCAAGTTAACAACCCTTATTTAACCTGTCCCCAGGTTAAAAACTCCTGCTATCTTCTGTCTCACTTGCTGTTTCTCCTCAGGTCCCATGTGTTTAATTGTCTATGCAAATGAATCTCCGTTCTATATATACTGCCCTAGTCACTCTCTTAAGGTCCAGTAGTATGTCACAAATTACTTTTTGGAATTTTGCACTGGATATTCCAGAGAATGAGGAGTGGGGATGTGGGGGGGTGGGGTTGGAGCAGTGGGGCGTGGCCCATAAACTACAGTCTGAGGGCCAAATCCTGGCCTTGGGCCTGTTTTTCTAAGTCCCATTTACAAACCAAAAATATATATATAACCATATTTAAATGATTTTAAGTGTAAGATCATTTGAATGGCTTTTATTTAAAAACCATTTTTAGCTTAAGGGCCCTATAAAAACTGTGGTCATGTAAAAACGGCTTAGCGGTGGGCTTGACTTCTGCAGCATAGATACCTCAAACTCAGCATGTCCAAAACTGAGAGCTCATTATCTTTCTCTCTAAACCCTCTCCTTTTCTGAACTTCCCTGTAATCATAGAAGACAATACCAACCTTTAGTCACCAAGCTGACAATCTCAACCTCAGAGTTGTCCTTGACTCCATTCAGTCACCACACATATCCAATCCTCTGTTTGGTTTTTAATGCTCCTCACAACCTGGCTTCTTCCTGTCTTTACTGTCTAACTCTTTATTCTCAATGCACTCTAGAATCCAAATTTGCAAATGATACTTCATCTCAGTTCCATGCCTTTTCATTGACTTGTCCACCATACTTTGAATGCTCTCCCTCTTCCTCGCTACCTCATGGCCACTCTGGCTTCCTTAAAGACTCAGCTGAACTCCTGTCTTCAGCAAGAGGCCTTCTGGTCTTCCACCTATTCCTCTCACCCCCCCCCCCCCCCCCCCCCCCCCCCCC
>NW_020954639.1:14054966-14135940 GCF_900497805.2 Vombatus ursinus | reverse complement strand
CCCCCCCCCCCCCCCCCCCCCCCCCATAATGCCTTTTTTTCTGAGGCACAGTGCCTGGCTTGTAGCAAGTCTTTATAAAATGCTTGTTGATTGACTCTTGCTTCTGTTTACATTGTTGTAGTTAATTGTATATTATTGTTTTCCTGGTTCTATGTATTTTTATGTAAGTCTTCCCATACTTCTCTATGTCCATCATATTTACCCTTTCTTTTTACAGTTCAGTGATACTCCACTGGGGAGGCTAGGTGGCACAGTGGATAGAGTGCTGGGCCTGAATAGAGTCAGGAAGACGAGTCTTCCTGAGTTCAGATCTGATCTCAGATATATTACTTGTGTCACCCTGGGCAAGTTACTTAACCCTGTTTACCTCAGTTTCCTCATCTGTAAAATGAGCTTGAGAAGGAAATCCATTCCAGTATCTTTGTCAAGAAAATCCCAAGTGAGGTCATGATAAGTCAGAAGACTGAACAGCAACAACTGTACTCCATTACATTTGTGTACCACAGTTTGTTTAGTCTTTCCCTAGTTGATGGGTATCTATTTTGCTTCCAATTCTTTGATACCACAAAAAGTGTTATTATAAATATTTGGGTGTTATATAGGACCTTTCTCCTGCTTACATAAGAACGTATTCCCCTGTCCCTGGGGAGTGTCTTGTCCCTTTCTTTCTGTACATTTCACAAGCAGCTCTAGATGGTTGTATTCTTCTTTTGCCACCCATTCCCTAACCCCTGTTCCTGTCCCTGCTTCTGTCTCTGTCTCTCTCCTCCTACCCCTCACCCCCAGTGAATTTGCCTAGTTAGTCTTGCTTTTGTTGACTTTCATTTGAACTTTAAAAAAAAAATTATTGCAGAAGTAATCCAGCGATTTTGACTATAGGATTCATATTTCTCCAGGAAGGCACACCCCACAGTTTGGGAAAATTTTCCTGGAAAAGTGACTATTTTTCCACCTAGCCATTTCTGTGTTTCTAAATTTTAATTTTTGTTGATTATCTTTTATTTTTACACCACCTTGATTTCCGAATATATTGTTTCTCCTGTCGCCTACCCATCTAGAGAGATGAAGGAAAAGAGTATTCCGCAGAACTAAGCAATACATTGTCTGACAATACATGTCACATTCCATGTTGCTAGCCTACTATCTCAAAGGTGATTCATTTTCTCTCTTCTTAGGGACAAACTCAGTCATTAAAATTACATAGATTGAAGTTTTGTTTCCTTTGTGTTTTACATTTTTGTTGTCATACATATATATATACACACACATATATATAATATATATTTTCTTCCTAATCATAACTTCTTGCAACATTTTATTATATGTTATGAAATAGCTAGAATGATTGAGAGTCTAACGCTTCCTAGATTCAGTTTTGAAACTGAGCTATAGCATGACTCAGCTGTATTTGTATTTCTGAAAGTACTTTAGATTCTAATTGTGCCATCATTCATCTCTGTTCCATTTTAATACTTAAGCAACATGATTTTTGTCAATTCTTTTTTTTAAAATTTTTTTAGTTTTGGTGAGGCAATCGGGGAGAAGTGATTTGCCCAGGGTCACACAGCTAGTAAGTGTCATGTGTCTGAGGCCTGATTTGAACTCAGGTCCTCCTGACTCCAAGGCCGGAACTTATCCACTGTGCCACCTAGCTGCCCCATTCAGGTTTAATTTTTTTAGAGTCTGTGGTATTCCATACTTGCAGCCTTATATCGCCACCAGAACCAACACTATTGGTATTAAGAAGACAAGTAGTTGTTTCAGAGAGTTTGGGATCATTGAAAGAACTTGACAGTTTCCCAAAAGTAGTTCCACTTGCTTCCTTCTGTTAAATCTGGATTTAGCTTATTGTCTCTTTTTAGCATTTGTCTAAGATAAATATGCTGAAAAATGGATAAGCCATAGAGATGGTCTAGCCATGTGTGAATAGTTAAACTCTATTGCCTGATTATGAAGGCTCTGTAATGTTCTGGGGTTTGAAAACAACATCACTGTTTCATCTATAAATAGAAGTACATTCTTTGTAGGGCATCTCACTGAGTCGGGCCAAATAGTTTCCACAATATTGATTATACCCCAGTTGTCTCTGTTAAACCTTTCAGAAATCCTGAATGATTTTGATATACCTTCACCAAGGATATACTTAGGGCATGTAGGAAAAATAGCTTGTCTAGACCAAGTATTCATGTAGGAGATTCATGTAGCGATTCTCAAGATTTTCTGAAAGAAGGGAACATACCAAAGGCATCAAAACAAAATACCTCTGATCTAATTATTACTCCCCAAAGACAAATAAGAATGTAAATACTGACCCTCATGCTATCTTTTAAAAAACTTTTTTTTTAAGGCAATTGTGGTTAAGTGACTTGCCCAGGGTCACACAGCTAGTAAGTGTCAAGTGTTTGGTCTGAGGCTGGATTTGAACTCAGGTCCTCCTGACTTCAGGGCTGGTGCTCTATCCACTGCTTCACCTAGCTGTCCTAAAAAACTTTTTAATGGGGATTTTTAAACATGAAAGAAAAGAAAATACTAACTAATACTAGCTAATAGCTAACATTTGTATTACAGCAGTTAGGTGGCACCATGGTGCACAGAGTGCTAGGCCTGGAGTCAGGAAGACTCATATTCCTGAGTTCAAATCTGGCTTCACACACTCAGTTAGCTGTGTGACTCTGGGCAAATCACTTAACTCTATTTGCCTCAGTTTCCTCATCTGTAAAATGAACTGGAAAAGGAAATGGCAAACCACGCCAGTATCTTTGCCAAGAAAACCCCAAATGTGGTTATGAAGAGTTGGATACAACTGAACAACAACAAACATTTATGTTGCACTTACTATGTGCCAGGTACTTGTGCTAAGCATTTTACAATTATTATCTCATTTAACACTCATGACAACCCAGGGAGCTAGTTACTATTATTACTGTTTTGCAATTGGAAGTTGTGATTTGCCCAGTGTCACAGAGTTAGGAAGTCAGGTTTGAGTTCCTGTCTTCTGACTCCAGTCCTGACACTCTATGCATTATAGTGCTCCCTAGATGCACAAAAGAAAAATGTGCAGAAAAAAAGCATGAAAGAAAAGGGATAGAAAACTTTCTTTCTTCTTGTAGGGTTTTTGCCCCTAGCACCCTATTAAGGCTGGCACAGTTATTATTTTAAGTGTCTGTGATTTTTATCAGTGGTGGTACTCCACTAGCACAGATTGCAACTCCTTTGTGACTTAGAATTGACATGTATGGGCTTATTTCCTTCGTGGCTGAAAAATTCATTACCTTGCTCTTGAGCTTAGCTGGCTGGTCTTTGGTCAAGCAGCTATACAGCATATTCACTTTTCAGCTTGGTATAGGGATCCTCTCTCCCCCAAGCCTACTCTCTACTAGCGATCTTCAAGAACCTATGATTACTCCCACATTACAGTGAGGCATTGGAAAGGATTTTAGTGGAGTAACCCATTTAACAAAATAAATAAAAATACAATACAAATAGATGTTAATTTGTGTTTTTTAAAATCAGGCAGCTAGAAGTTATCTATTACTATTTGAGTTTCACACCATTGATTTATAGCACTGTTTCTTTTGAAGTATATGTTTTAAGTTCTAAACAGTAACCCACATTTTAAAAATAATTTAAAAATAGTTTTAATATTACATACTTTTCCTTTTTTGGATTTGTTTTGAGACTTTTGCGCTCTAGTACTTGATCAGTTTTTGGAAAATTGTCATGCATAGCTGAGAATTATGTATATGCCTTTATGTTCCTGTTTAGTGATCACTATAGATCTGTCATCATGTCTAATTCCTAAAATTCTTTTTTGAGTCCTTTCTTTTTTTATCTTTTTGTTAGACTGAGAGGAGTACATTGATTCCTCAACTATTTATAGTTTCATTGGCAGAGGCAGCTAGGTGGCACAGTAGATAGAGTATGGGATTTGGAGTCAGGAAGACCTGAATTTGAATCCTTCTTCAGACATGTACTAGCTGTGTAAATCTTGGTAAGTCTCTTAATCTCTCTGTGCCTTAGTTGTCTTGTCTGTAAAATGAAGATAATAATGGCATCTATTTCCCAGGATTGTTGTGGAGACCAAATAAGTTAACAAATATAAAGCTCTTTTTAGACCTTAAAGCACTATATAAATGCTATCTATTTTTATTGTAGCCTTGTCTGAGACCATGATTTGAAAAAAAAAAGGCAGGTATAGTAATGTACTTAAATCATAATAGATTTTGCTCTAGTCCTTCATTTTGATTTTGTGTGAATCATCAGCTTTAAATATGTTTCTTATTACATATTGTGGATTCTGTTTTCTAATCCATTCTTCTACCTTACTCCGTTTTATAAGTGAATTCATCCTATTCGTGTTTATAGTTAGGGTTGTTAATTCTATATTTCCTTCCACCCTGTCTTTTTTTTTTTTTTTAAAGACTGATTCTCTACGTCTTTCCAAAGCTGGAAATGCTGGTGCTACTGCTTATCTCACTACTGATACATTCTCCAACTCTGACCTGGACCAGTTTGCCCCTTGTCAAGCAGAATGGTGTCTCCTCGATCTTTGAGACTTACCATATTTGTACCAAACTTAGTGTGGACATTTATTCAGCCTAGCGTCCTGCAGATCAGAAATTTTGAGCTAAAGAGATCTGCCAATCATAGCCTCCTCAGTAGCTGTGGTTTACAAATATATGGACCACCATGCCTATCTATCCATCCTGCCCTGTCATGCTTTTCCCTCTATTTGCTCCCCACTCCAATTTTACAGAGACAAAAGGGTGTCAAGATGGGATGTGTGTGTGTATGTGTGTTTTCAGTGCTAATGATCTGTATTTGCTGCAGTTCTTCTGTTCCACCATTCCTCTTCTCTTAACCTCATCTAGTCTGTGATCACAGGTTCTTGTTCTTTCTTTCCTTTTCTTCCTTCCTTCACATTCTACCCTTCTAAGAGGAAATTTATATATGTGTAGCTCAGTCTCTCCTCCAAGTTTGTTTAATCTTCACACATTCAGATTACATGAGATAGGAAGTTCCATTCCCTTCCTCTGTGAAGTGACTTGGGGTCAGGAAGACTCGAGTTCAAATCTAGTTTCAGACACTTACTAGCTGACTTATAACTTTGTTTGCCTCACTTTCCTCAACTGTAAAATGGGTATAATAATAAATTTTACTTCTCAGGGTTGTCATGAAGATAAAATGAGATAATATTTGTAAAGGATTTAGCACAATGCCTGGTAACATAAAATACTTATTTCTTTCCTTTCCTCTCTCTTCCTTAGTGTTTTCCTTTTTCCTTTCCTTTTCTTTTTTCTTTTAAGATCATCAGAACATAATGAAACTGCTCCCATCAAGAATATTTGGGTTCTTAGGGGACACTTGTTTTTTCTCCCCCCATTAAAATATAAACACTCCATTATATAGTTTCTTCCTATAATTATTTGCTTCCGTGTTTCTCTTTATTTTGTGTTTGCACTTCAGAATATCTACTCTGGTTTCTTCATCAGAAATACTTGTAAGTCCTCTATTTTATTAAAGGTCTCCATTTCTTCTATAAGATTATACTCAGCTTTGCTAGATAAGTTATTAGTTAAAAGTCTTTATCTTTAGCCTACTGGAATATCATTCCAAGCTCCTCTGTCTGTAATAGTGGTAGTTTCCAGAGCTTTTGTGATCCTGTTTGTGGTTTATTTGTATTTGAACTCTTTTTTTCTATTTGTTTTCTTCTTTGATTTTGGCTTCGATGTTCCTCAGAACACTTTTCCATTGAGGATTTCTTTCAGAAGGTGATGAGTGGATTCTTTCCAATTTCACTTTGCCAACTTGGTTCTAAATAGATCTGGGGAGTTTTTCATCCATGATTTCTTGAAATGTATCTGGGTGTTTTGTTTTGTTTTTTTTTAATGGTCAAAGTTTTCAGGTATATTGATGATACTGAAATTCTGTCTTCCTTGACCTATTTTTTTTCCAGTTGATTTCAATAGGATATATCTTACATTTTCTGACTTTTTTCCAGTATTTTGACCTTGTTCTAGTATTTCTTGTTTTATGAAGTCATTAATCTCTTGTCCAATCTAATTTTCAAGAAGATTGTTAATTGAGTAAAGGTTTACACTTTCTGTACTAACCTGATTATTCTTCTTTCAGTTCTTTCCTCTAGTTCTCACATTTTCCTTCTGATTCTTTCCTCTAGAGCTCTCATTTAATTTATATGATCATTTTAAAACTCTTATTTCATTTCTTCTAAGAAATTTCAGCATAGCTTATGATATATCTGTGAATATCTTTGAGTCTTTGCTTTTGGTGACAAGAATTCTTCTGGCTTGTTTCTTGAGCATCCCTGGCTCTATTCTTTATCACTGATATTTTCTTCTGTTTACTCATATCTCCAACTTTACTTTTTGAATTTGAACTTTGAATCAGACTCTAGTTCTGGGAGGAATGATGAGATCTTCTTTGGAACTGATCTGTATATTTAGTATCTGGATAATGGACACTGTATTCTTGAAGGACCCTGGGAACTAAGTAGTAAGTGAGCTGCACTAAATGGTCTATGTGAACCAGTCTGGTGGGTTGTGGAGGAGAGATTGGTGTGTGATCTGTACCAGTTCTTTATGGGGCAGTCTGATCAAAGATGTTCCCTGACTGTTGCCATGTCTGTCCAAGCACCTTTTGAAGCCTGGTTGCAGTCAGAAAACACAGCTTCAAGGTGTAGAATTCTCTAGCTTCTAGGACCTTGGCTCACATACTGGAAGACTTCTGTGCACTGCATTTCTAGGCCAAGCTTTTTTGGCTGACCCTCTTTTCCATAATGCCTACAGATTTCTGGCTGTCTCTTTTTGTGGACCTAAACTTGCATAGTATGATATAATTAGTGCAGTTTTTTTCTTGGAATTTTGAAGGAAAAAAATGATTTCCAGGTCTTTTGCTTTTTTTTTTTTAAATCCTTGCTGGAATATCTGTGAAAGCTAGAATTTTTTGCTTCTCACCTGGCCATTTGTATTTCCAAATATACCTCTTATTTTATCCAAAGAACTATCTGTTATAACAAAATAAAGCAGTTAAGCGAAACTATTAATCACATCAATTATATCCTATCATATATACAATATTCCATGCTCATAGCTTCCTATCTTTGCAGTGAAAGGAAGAAGGTGCATGTTCTTAACTCTTCTCTAGAGTTAAACTTGGTTATTACAATTACACAGTGTGTAGGTATACATTGTTTTCTCTCTTTTTTTTTCTTTTCTTTTTTTAATTTTTTTTTAAGGCAACTGGGGTTAAGTGACTTGCCCAGGGTCACACAGCTAGTAAGTGTCAAGTGTTTGGTCTGAGGCCACATTTGAACTCAGGTCCTCCTGACTTCAGGGCCAGTGCTCTATCCACTGCGCCACCTAGCTGCCCCCTGTACATTGTTTTCTCAGTTCTTACAACAGTAATTGCATTTATATAGTGCTTTACATATGTTTCCTCATTTGATCCCCATAGCAGCCCTGAAAGGTAGATCTCTTATTGTCCCCATTTTAGAAGTAGGATTGTCACGACAGAGAGTTTAAGTGACATGCACAGTGCCACAACTAGTAAGTTTCTGAGAAGCAATTTGAACTCAGGTCTTTCTGTAACCATCTGTTTAATCCACTGTGCCATTTAGGTAGCTCATAAGGCTTCTCATGCTTCTCTGAATGGTAACATTTTATATACATCTGCCTCATTTGATGGGCATTTCCTTTTTTCCATTTCTTTGACACTACAAAAGTGCTGCTGTGAGTGGTTTGGTTTATATGGCATCTTTTTGTCTTTGTCTTCCTTAAGTAGGTATGCCTAGTCAAAAAATCTCTGGATCAAAGAGTTTTGCCAGTTTTTTTTACCTGAATTCTAAATTGCTTTCCAGATTGGTTGGACCAGTTTAATTCCAACAACAGTGTATTCATTTGCATTTCTTCCCTCCCATCTTTTTTTTTTTTTGTTAATCATTTTTGCCTGAGTGTAAGTTGAAAACTCAGTGGTTTTCATTTGTGTTTTCTTATTAGTGATGTGGTTGTTAGAATGTTGCAATTTCTAAAAGAACTTAAAAGAATTTTCATATTTTTCAGTAATATAATCCATTGGGAAATGGCTCTTGATCTTACATATTTGTGCTAATTTCTTATGTATCTTAGATATCCGCCTTATCATAGAGATATGAGGTAAATACTCCCCCTGCCTCTTTTTCCCTCGTATCTTTAGTGTACTGATTTTTTGTGAAAAAGTTTTGTTTTATGTAATTGAAGTTATCTGTTTATATTTAATAATCTCTATCCTTTGGTTATTAAATTAATTTGGAAGATAATTAATTTCAGTTTGGGACTGCATATCATTTATTTTGTTTTTGATAATACTTATGAATGAGAGGTCATTTACACAGGAATTTGTACTGGTTGCTAATTATCTTTTGACTTAATATTGGTTCTTTATTATTAGTGTTGGATTTTTGGAGAACTATGCAAAATTGAGACTTTGTTCTACTCTTAGAAAAGCCATAAATTTAATGGTATCTTTCCAGAAGATTTTTGAGGTGGTCAAGGATAAGCTATGAGTCAAAAAGGTTTCTTAATTTTGTACTGTATTTGATAACTATATTTCTAAGTGGAGTGATCTCATTCTAAGAAAGCTGTCTATTTGAAAATCTTACTTCAGGAGAATGATTATTTATTGAAGCTTCACTTATTTAACTAGTTCTACAACCTGTGATTTTATTTGTGTGGGGATTCCCCTCCACTGATGCAGATGTAGGTTGCTTCACAACTTGGTTAAAAGATCCTCAGGACTAATTGTGGCTGAAAAATTCATTACCTTTCAGCCAGTCTGGTGATGAGTCTCTTTTTCTGTTAAGGATCTGAGATGGGAGATGTGAAGTCTGTCACTGTATTCAGAACCTTTCTAGACTTGTCAGAGCTTGAGGGTTTTTTTTTTTTTGGTCATAGTGCATCTGGGAGCATCACCTTACTGCAAAGAGGCATCCAAATATGATTTGGTGGAGGAGCATTTATAATACCTTTTTTTTCCTTAAATGCTAGAAAAATTTTAGTAATGGTGAAATGTTAAGAAGGTATGTAGATATTCTTCCAAAGAGATGATAGTTATAGTTTAAATAAATGAGGCTGCTTATCCAAAATCTGTTTTATTCTCTACCTTACTTTCTATGGCTCTTTTCTCAGTCTTTCAGATACCCGTGGAACTACTAATTTTAATCTTCTGCTAAAATTCCTTACACCTCTTTGAAATGAGGTTATCAAGAATAAAAACTGTGAGAGAATTGGGAAGGGACTGGGAAATATAGGTGATATAAAAATAAAATATATCACAGTTGTATATCTGTTTTCTTCATCTCTGCAGTTTATTCATTCCATTCATCAACTTGTTATGTTGTCTTTTATTTTTCTTTGTTTCTTCAGATCCTTTTTATTTTTAGATGATTTTTTTTCTGCTCTGTTTAGTCACCTTTTTTTTTCTTAGTAAATCTGCCTTTACATCTGTAGCACATATAATTGTTGACTGCCTTGGGCAGACATATCTCTATATAACATACTTTTCAGGTCACTTGATTTGATATCCATATTTTTATTTCAAGTTGAATTAGTCTTTTCAAGCTGAATTACAGTTTTTTTTTGTGACTCAAGTCATGGTTAGTTAATGTTAGAGGCTGCTTAATTCTCTCCTTACCTACTATATTGCTGAGGGGGAGTTTGTAATTAATAAAATGTCAACTACTTCCACTGTGTGGCCATTTTTGCTTTGAGAGAGTAATACACAATTCCCTTAAAATTATTTTTAGAATTAGTTTTTGCAGCATATGAATATGTGTTTAGCTTCGTATTTTTTTTCTTTGTTGTTTTGTCTTATTGCTTCATTCTTGTGGTTCCTCCCATTAGTTCTAATTATCCTTTACATCATGACTAATGGGAAAATATGCTTAACATGAATGTATATGTAGAGCCTATATCAGATTGTATGCCGTGGTGAGGAGGGGAGAGAAAAAGTGGGAGGGGGAGAAAATTCAAAACTCAAAATTTTATGGAAATGAATGTTGAAAACTAAAAATAAGTAATTTTTTAAAAAGAGTATAAGTTTACTTTCAAAACATTACATAGGACAAGGGTTCTTAACTTGGGATCTGGAATCTTTTAAAAATATATGTATTTTGATAGTTGTATTTCAATTTAATGATTTCCTTTGTAATCTTATTGATTTCATTTTATACATTTAAAACATTATTCTGAGAAGCGGTACAGAGACTTCACCAGACTGTCAGAAGGGCCCAAATAGAACCAAATTAGGTACATAGTATATAGAAATAAATTAATATTGTAACATACTTTTTGTCAAATAACAAAAATTGTTGGGAAAACTGTAAAGTAGTCTGGCAGAAGCCTAGACCTACATCTCACTAAGCTCAAAATGTGTGCAAAACTTAGAAATAAATGGTGATATCATAAGCAAATTAGTGGAGCAGAGAAGAAATAACCTACAGATAGGGGGAAAATTCATGACCAAGCAAGAGATAGAGAATGAACAGGAGGTAAAATGGTTAATTTTGAATATATAAAATTAAAAATGTTTTGTACTAACAAAACCAATGCAATTAGCTTTGTATTTTTAAGTTTGAATTTGTGAAAGATTAACATGTATGGTAATCAATAGTGGTAAATACATGTTCTGGCTTGACAATACCCTGATTAAATGAACAAGCATATTTCAAGTTAAATATTTTCATTTGTTCAGGAAAATATTAAATTGACAGTGTTTTTCTAATTTGGTGTAGTTTAAGCTATTAACTTTTTCAGTTATTGCCTTTTTAGTATTTTTGGAATTACAATGACATATTCTTTCATTCATTTTTTTTTTTTTTCTGTTAACTTGCTGAAGAGTTTAATTTGGTTACTTAATAATAGAAAAAATTGAAATCTTATGGATACCTAGAGGAGTGAGTGATTTACCTCAGTGATTCTCTAAGTAGTATCCTCTATGCCATTGTATACTTGGTTCTTCCAAGTCAAGTAATTCATGATCTTTACCACCAGAAGTTTAAAAAAAAAAAAAAAAAGCAAAACAAGTTATTCTTTAGTGTGTGTGGAGGAAGGCTTGGCTTAATTTTGACTAATACCTAATTTGTATGCAAAATCTTCCCCTGATTATCCTGAAGAGTTTTATTTATTTCCATACTAGTGACAGGTGCTCTGTAAGCATACATTTTTCTTAGCTGAGGTTGTTCTAAATGGATTCTGACAAATTAGTAAGATCTTTTGAAAGTTTTCTTTCCAAGCTTTGTGTGCTAATGTTTTCCCTCTGGTCACTGGGGTAAGCTACACACATTTTTGATATTCATGAAAGAGGTTTGGGCACTTACCATTCATTTGAGCCAGATGGCATATTTCAGCCTCTTTTCCTGGAAAGGGAGAGATTGTTGAGCAGCTGTAGCAAAACCTTATGTGACTGCTTATGAAGAGCTTGCCCTCTTTTTTTGTAAATTAGCTCTGAGAAGAGCTTTTCATAAAATTTTGTGATCCTCATAGACTCTAAGATTCTTAGGAATTTGAACATGAGACTATTAACTCTTCTCTACTTTACTCCTATCTAGTAATTTCAAATTGTATAACAAGTGACTTTCTAGTAATAAAAGGATATCTGTAATGAGGTTCTGTCAAGTTTTATGTTGTGCTCAAAAAAAGAGTATAGGTCAAAAGAGAAGCTGCTAATAAAAAATGAACATTTAACAGATAATTTAAGTATGAATTTTAATGTGCCATGACAGTTGCAGGTCAAGGCTGAGTTGACTACTGGCGGACACGAGAAGCAGTCTGGGACTGGAATATCCGTTTTTTAAAGGTTCTCTGATCTAAAGAACAGCTCTTAGACTTCCTGTAATGTTAGGGCTATCCATTGTATTGGACTCTGTCTTTTGTAGTACAAGATGAGTTGGGGGGCAGAGGGTAGGGCAAAGGCAGATATCATAAAATTAAAAGGGGATTTAAAAAAAAATAGACAAGAGGCTTAAGTTCAGTAAGCTTTTGACTTCTTATCCTACATGATGATAGCAAGAAACCACAAGCTCCTGTACTTTAGTGACTACCCTTTAAAATGTTGTATCTCTACAAAAATCAAGTAAAAGCCTTTTGAATATATCACAGTCATAGATTTAGAACTAGAAGGAACTTTTAGAGGTTATCTTCTTCAGCCCTTTTATTTTACAAATGAGGACACTAAGGCCCAGAGAAGGCAAGTGATGGTGCCTGACATCATTCAGGTGGGAAGTGTTGGTGGTGCTGCTGGATTCCAGCCCAACTTGTCTTATTTTGGTATTGTGTTGGCAAAGATGAACAACATGAAGATTTCTGTGTACAACATAGAACAGAAAAATAATTGTATATTCAGTTGTGGATATATATTGTAAAGTTTACATTTTTAAAAGTATATAGTAAATCTAGCATATTCATTCCACACTTGTCCTTTGGGTCTCAGTTTAACTCTGACCTTGTTTTCTTTTGTGCATTTTTTTTTACTTCAGCTTTTCTTTTTTCCTCCAGATTTTATATTTTTATTCTGAATTTAAGGAACATTAATAAAAAGGACATTTCCATATATCCTGTAGAATTGAAAAAATGATTATACACAAAATCATGAGTGGCTTTCTTTTAAAAAAAAAAAAGCTTGCCTTAAAAGAAAAGTATATAATAAATTCAACATGTTTCAAAGTTGTCTAACTCATCTCTGTTTCTTTCTAAATTTTTATTTTCCTGTCTATTTAAAAAAAATATTCAATGGCCATCTCTCTCTCTCCTTTCCCTCCCACCCCACACCGCTTTTTGGGCAACTTTATCAGTAGTTCTCTCTATCCCCAATAAAAGGAGAAAACATAGTCCTTGTAAGAGGTTTACTTAAGCAGACAAGTTCACACATTTACCATGTCCAGAAATTGTCTCATTCTGCACCTTGAGTCCTTAACTCTTCTGTAAGAAGTCGGGTAGCATGCTTCATCAAGGTCATGACTGGACATTGCACTGATTAGAGGTCGAAAGTCTTTCAGAGTCTTTTGCCCTTTACAATGTTGTTATTGTACAAATAGTTTTCCTGGGTCAGCTCACTTTTCTCTGCATCAAGCCAAGGTCCTTCACTCTACATCTAGAATTCTTTCCATCACACCATACTTTCCCTTTTATCTCTAAACTATTTTGCACATTTGGGCATACGACTTTTTAAAAATTCTGTTTTGGGAGTTTTATATATATGTCTATGTAGTTGATTTTAAAATTGATTGGCTACTGTAGACTTAATTAAATATTATCTTTTCCAGGTGTTGACTTCAAGGTGAAGACTATATCAGTTGATGGAAATAAAGCTAAGCTTGCAATATGGGTAAGTTTTGTGTATGCTTAGTAAAATCCTGTCTATAAAGCATAAATGTTTGGGAATCTAATAAAGATGTATACAGTGTTCTAAAAGATAGATTTTGATTAGGTTTTAGATATTGTGGTAATTTGTTACCAGTTTAAAAAATGTAATAAATACTCGATCTCAAAGTTATTAGGACCTTTGGGGAAGGATAGACTTAGAAATGTAAAAGAAATCAAACATTTTCAACTTGAGTGTCTCAAATATTGAAAAGCCATTCAGTATGAATTAATACGAAAGGCACTTGATAGGAAGAAATGTAGTGGCACAGTGGATATCAAATTGGAATTTATTTTACCATTCTGTTTGTAAAGTTTGGTGATTTGCCAAATCCCTTTCTTTTTTTTTTCCAAAATGTTTTATTAATTTATTTTGAATTATCAACAATCACTTCCATAAGCTTTTGAGTTTTAAATTTTTCTCCCCCTACCTCCCTCCCCAGGACGGCATGTAATCTAATATAGGCTATACATATACATTCCTATTAAACATATTTTCACATTAGTGATGTTGTAACAATTAGAACTAATAGGAGAAACCATCAGAAAGAGGAAACAAACACAACACAACAGAAGAAAACACAACAGAAGGAAACACAACAGAAGGAAACACAACAGAAGAAAAAAAAATAGCAAATAGTATGCTTCGATGTACATTCAAACTGCATAGTTCTTTCTTTGGATGTGGATAGCATTTTCCATCATGAGGCTTTTGGAGATGTCTTAGAAGACCCTTGTATTGTGGAGGGGGGGTTAAGTCTATCGAAGTCAGTCATCACTCAATGTGGCTGTTACTGTATACAATGTTCTCCTGGTTCTGCTCACTTCACTCAGCATCAAACCATACAAGTCTTTCCAGGTTTATCTGAAATCTGCCTGTTCATCGTTTCTTATAGAACAGTAGTATTCCATTACATTCATATATCACATTCACAATTATGATTACTAACTGTGTCTTTCTCTATCCTCCCCCCCATTTATGCTTTTCTTTCTCCTTTTCCCTCCTCACTGTTTTGCTTTTGACCACTGCCTTCCTCAGTCCTACCTCCCTTCTATTAACCCCCTCCCTTTTCTTTCCCCTTTTCCCTCCTACTGCCTATAGGGCATGTTAGATTTCTATACCTAACTGATTATGTTATTCCCTTCTTGAGCCAGATCTGATGAGAGTAAGGTTCAAATAACGCGCATCTCCCTCTCTTTTTTCCCCTCTGCTGTAATAGGTTTTTGTGCCTTTTCCTGTGATGTAGTTCACCCTTATCTGCCTCCTCCTTTCCTTTTCTCTCAGTACATTTTCTTAGTTAGATCAGATTAATTCACTTACTTGGATCCATTTAACCCACTTGATTAGATTTTTTTCATCATTACATCAAAGTCAATTTATACCCACCTCCTTTATGTATACCCCTTTAACATGGTGTAATAACAATACAGTTCTCAAGAGTTATAAGTGTCATCTTCCCTTGTAGGGATGTAAACAGTTTGCCCTTGTTAATAACATGTTGTTTCTCTCTGTCCCATTTACCTTTTTATGTCTCTCTTGAGTCTTGTATTTGAAGATCAAATTTTCTATTGATCTCTGGTCTTTTTGTCAGCAAGGTATGAAAGTCCCCTATTTCATTGAATATCCATGTCCTCCCCTGAAAGATCATGCTCATTTTTGCTGGGTAGTTGATCCTTGGTTGTAATCCAAGCTCCTTTGCCTTACGGAATATCATATTCCACGCCCTACAGTCTTTTAATGTAGAAGCTGCAAGGTCCTGTGCGATCCTGACTGTGGTTCCATGATGTTTAAATTGTTTCTTTCTGGCTGCTTGTAGTATTTTCTCTTTGACCTGGTAATTTTGGAATTTGGCTACTATATTCCTTGGTGTTTTCAATTTGGGATCTCTTTCAGGAGGTGATGGGTGGATTCTTTCTATGACTATTTTACCCTCTGGTTCTAGGATCTCAGGGCAGTTTTCCTTTATGATTTCCTGAAAGATACTGTCCAGGCTTTTTTTTCATCGTGATTTTCAGGTAGACCAATAATTTTTAAATTGTGTCTCCTGGATCTATTTTCCAGGTCAGTTGTTTTACCATTGAATATTTTGTATTTTCATCTATTTTTTTATTCTTTTGTTTTTGTTTGACTGGTTTTTGCTCTCTCATAGAGTCATTGGCTTCCATTTGCTCAATTCTAATTTTTAACAAATTGTTTTCTTCTGTTAGATTTTGTACCTCCTTCTGCATTTGGCCAATTGTATTTTTAGAGACTTGTTTTCTTCAGTGTACTTTCTTTCCAGTTGGCCAGTTGTATTTTTAGAGACTTGTTTTCTACACTTAATTTTTGTCCTTCCTTTTCCAGGCTGTTGACTCTTTCTTGCATACCTCTCATTTCTTTTCCCATTTTTTCTTCTATCTCTCTCATTTGACTTTTAAAATCCTTCTTGACCTCTTCTAAGAAGGCTTTTTGGGCTTCAGACCAGTTCATATTCCCTTTTGAGGTTCCAGATGTGGGTTTGTTCACAATGTTCTCCTCCTCAGAATTTCTGCCTTGATCTTCACTCTTCCCATAATAAGAATCTATCGTACGTTTCTTTTTGCTCATGGTGTTTGCTTATTTTCTAGCCTTTAAAGAGATTGGACTCTCCTGCTGGGGAGCAGAGGGCGCTGACCCAAGCTTCTTGTGTTGGGAGCCTAGGGCCTGGTTGAAGACTTTGTGTGCTGGGGCCTCCAAAGTTGGCAGTTGGAGGCTGTAGGATTCTGGCAGCTTACCTGGTGTTGGGCTAGAATCGGCAACACTGGAATTCTAGGAGTAGGATTGGGTAGTGTGGTTCCTGGAGATTTCCTGCTCACCCAGGTCTTTCCTTCCTTTTGCTTTCCTCAGCTTCTTTCAGATGGATGTTGTAGGGTGTTCATCTGCCTGGGGCCCCTTGGAGCGCTGCTTCCCTTAGTTTTGCTGAGGCACTGAGAGAGCCGGTTGCTGTAGAATGCCAAGGCACCTGGTGGTTTTCTGAACTGGTTTCCACCAGTTTCCCCCACCCTCAGTGAGGCACTTGGGGGGTCCAGATGTTGGTGTTTGCCTGCTTCACCACTTGGGCTTCAGGATCTCCTCCTGGTATGCTGAGGTGGGGCTTTCCACTTGCTTGCTGGGATGTCTCCTGTTCTGTACTGCTCCCCTTCCCCCAGGATAAGGGGGGTCTTTCAGGCCCCCCATCTGCTGCACCCCATCTTTCTTCTGGTTCAGCTGTTCAGGGTTTTTCCTGGGGTGATATTTTCTGGGATTTCAGTGGTTAAAAAGGGAGGGTAAGAGAGACTCTGCCGAATGGCCTTTCTTATCGACATATGACATTCTTCCTTGATTTGGTTTCTTTCTCTTTTATTGTATAGATTGTCATTTACTAATGACAATTACTAATTTACTAATTACAATTTACTAATTTCCTAATTAGAATCCCTCATGTTACTGTCATAGCAAGAGGACCTAGTAATATAATTGCCTGATAAAAACCAAGCTGCTCTAGGGTGCTGGAACAAAACTTACGTGGTTGCTCTTAAATGGTACCAGAAAAGAAATGCATGAATTATTTTTGATCTAGAAGATAGATTGAAGGCCTGCTTATTTCCATGGGTTCTTTGGGGATTCCAGTGTACTTCTAGGTAGTCCCAGAGAGTCAAGAACCTCAGTTTTTCATGGAATAATTATATTATTAGTGTTAGGGAACCAGCCTCACTTTATGAGTGGCTTCCAGTAGAAGATAATCAGAACTTCTGAGATTCCCTCTGGTAATACAGAATAGCCATATTGTGATAATTCTTGGCCTTTATAAATTGGTTCTTCTGAGAGGGCTCCTTCTCCAGAGCCTTTATTTTAATTGTTAATTCATCACCCCCAATCTATCTGCTGGTTTTTGGAAGGCCTGAACTTCCCAGGATGAGGGTGATACCTGGATGAGTATCTTTCTTCCACTTACCCACTCCTAAACCCCCCTTACATTTATTTATCCCTGTCCTTGGGATTGGTTATCTTTGCCAGACAACTTTAATATTTTTTCCCTTCTGAACTCCCATATTTCAGGAACTTCTTTTTTAAAAAATCAAAATAAACAAAAAAAGATGAAAAAACATCTCCACTCAACTTTTTTAGTGTGTTGATTTGTTTTACTGAACCAGTGTTCTTTATTTTTAAACTTTTTTTTTTTAAATTATAAGGCATGCAACCCTCTGGGAAGGAAGAGGAGAGGGATTTAGTGGGGAAATGTAGATTATATAAAAACCAAAGATATTAATAAAATTTAACAAGCAGCAACCAATAGGTCTTTGATTCCCTTATCTCTTTGGGATATTACATTCTAAACTTTTTTGTATTATATGACTGGATTTGGAGTTAAACAGCACAGGTTCATTTACGCTATGTATACATTTTGTGACTTTGGTCAAGTCTCTCAGTTTCTTTGAATCTCAGTTTTTTTGTCTATAAAATGAAGTTGAACAATGTGATTTTTAAGGCCCTTTGTACTCATAATATCTTATCTTGAGATCTTTTTATTTAAAATTTATTAAATTTAAATACAAGAAGAAAGTTCTGAGTAAAAAAATTGTCAGATAACATTGGGATAACTGCTTAATTACATAGCGAGTCTCAGAAATTTTGAGAGTTCCTCTCATCTCAATATCTCACAGGGCCATATAAAAGCAAGCAATTACAATATTTTCTCTTATTTAGCAAACAGAATGGGTTAGGTTTGGCTTTAATTAAGCAAAATCACCCCAAGGGCATTTAAGGAAAATATTTGAAGGGGACAACAGGTAAAAAGATGGGAAAACTCTGCAAACATTTTTTATGACTGATCAACATCAAGAACATTGGAACGACCATATTTGGACTCTTAACATCACAGTCCTCACTGTGCTTGTGTGGAGGTGGAAATGTTTCTGATGAGCACAAAGATAGAGAAAATTGCTGAACCAAATCAAGTATGCATTTGGAGTAGGGTTGACACAGTTTTGAGGCCATTAAGAGATCAATTCTTAAGGTATCACAGGGAGAGGGAGAGACCAAAGGTATGAAAAAAGTCTTGGACCATTTTTTATTTAAAAACTGTCTCCATCAGTAACTACCAACCCAAAAGTCCATTTCCCATCCATATGAAATTTTTTATGAGAATAATCTACATCCGTGGTGTCAAACTCAAATAAAATTGTGACCATTAAATCATACATAAAATATTGACCTAGAACCACCTGTAAACCTTATCTATGTTGTATTGTATTTGTTAAATATTTCCCAATTACATTTTTAATCTGGTTCTCTGTGGCATCTGCACCTACATTAAGTGCATCTTTGATGAAAGTATTAACAGGGAACAGAAAGGACTTTGCAAGTGGTATTCCGTGATAGACCAGTCTTTATTTTACAATTGACTTAAAAGATGTAGAGGATACATGATCACATGCTTATTTTAAAGCATAAAGCTTTTTTAAAAAAAAATCCAGTGGCTTATACCTTTAAAAGTTGTTTCATTCTATAAAATTGACTGCAAGTATTAGAACATATAAGATCCCAGTGTGTTTGTTTTACCTTAAAAAAAAATTTGACTTGATAGAGCTAGGCATTACCTCCAAGAAAGTGTCTATGTGTGCATGTCAAACTTTCTTTGACACGTTGTAGAGTAATGGTCTAGGGGCTACTGGCTTTGGAATTGGAGGACCTGGATTCAAATCTCATTTGATATTTAATCTCTAGAAGACCATAGGCAAGTCATTTAACATCCCTGAGCCTCAGTTTCCATATCTGTAAAATGAGGGACTTGGCCTAGATCAAGGGTTACGGTTTTTCCGTTTGCGACCCTTTTCGCCCAAGAAATTTTTATGTGACCCTGGGTATATAAAATAAGTATTCAAATCAAACATTTACTGATAATAAATTATAATTTATTTTAAAACAATTCTTTAATATACATATAATTTTATCATTTATTAAAGATGAAAGCAAATTTGCATACTAATGAGATGGATGTGCGTTGCTTATTTTTACATAAAGAATTAAATCTTGGTGGAATATTTGATACTGCAGGACGTAGAGCATCTTCAGTGTTTTTCAGAGTTGATCAATATTTTGATTTTGTAATCGTCAATGGTTCAGAACCAAGGTTGCAGTGAAGTCGTGTGATGCAACATGGGCAAGCACTGCCAGAAACACTTCAGATTCATTACAGATTTGATTTTAAATTAATTTTTGGTCGTTGCACGTTAGAAATCTTTTAGTGTTGCCTAATTTTTCGCAACCCCCACATTCAGTTAGATTGACCCCATATGGGGTTGCAACCTACAGTTTAAGAAGCGCTGGTCTAGATAACTTCTGAAGCCCCTTACAACTCTTAGTAGATGATCCTTTGATACCTGTCTCAATAGCTATGATGAATACTTTTAAAAATACCTCATTCAGTGTTTGAGCATTTATACACTCCATAGACCCAGTTTTACATTAAATGTTAATAACTACCATTTTCTTAAAACTTACTATTTTAATGTAGTCTTTTAAAAATTGATTATTGAGAAAGTAGATATTTTCTTGTGTGTGTGTGTGTGTATGTATGTGTGTCTTAGGAGAATTATGTGTTTTTCTTTTGTAAATAGTATTTTATTTTTCCAATTACATGTAAAGATAGTTATCAACATTCATTTTTTATAAGATTTTGAGTTCCCAATTTTCCTCCCTCCCCTCCACTCCCCAAGGCAGCAAGCAATCTGATATAGCTTATATACATGCAATCATGTTAAACATATTTCCACATTAGTCATATTGTGAAAGAAGAATCAGAACAAAAGGGAAAAACCACAAGAAAGAAAAAACAAAAAAAGAAAGTGAAAATAGCGTGCTTTGCTGTGCTTTCAGACTCTATAGTTCTTTCTGTGGGTGTGGATAGCATTTTCCATCATGAGTCTTTCGGAGTTGTCTTGGATCATTGTATTGCTGAGAAGAACTAAGTCATTCACAGTTCTTCATCGAACAATATTGCTCTTGGTGTGTACAATGTTCTCTTGGTTCTGCTCACTTCACTCAGCATCAGTTCATGGAAGTGTTTCCAGGTTTTTCTGAAATCTACCTACTCATCATTTCTTATAGCACAATAGTGTTCCATTACGTATATACACCACAACTTCTTCAGCCATTCCCCAGTTGATGAACATCTCTCAATTTCCAGTTCTTTGCTACCACAAAAAGAGCTGCTATGAATATTTTTATACATGTAGGTCCTTTTCCCTTTTTTATGATCTCTTTGGCATACAGACCTAGTAGTGGTATTGCTACATCAATGGGTATGCATAGTTTTATATCCCTTTGGGGATAGTTCCAAATTGCTGTCCAGAATGGTTGGATCCATTCACAACTCCACCAACAATGTATTAGTATCCCAGTTTCTCCATATTGCTAACATTTATTATTTTCCTTTTTTTGTCATATTAGCCAGTCTGATAGGTGTGATGTGGTACCTCAGAGTTGTTTTCTCTAATCAATAGTGACTTAAAGCTTTTTTTTCACGTGACAATAGACAGCTTTGCTTTCTTCATCTGAAAACTGCCTATTCATATCCTTTGACCATTTATCAATTAGGGAATGACTTGTGTTCTTATAAATTTGACTCAGTTCTCTATATATTTGAGGAATGACCTTTAACAGAGACACTGGCTGTAAAAATGGTTTCCCAGCTTTCTGCTTTCCTTCTAATCTTGATTGCACTGTTTTTGTTTGAGCAAAAAAATTTTTAATTTAATTTAATCAAAAATATCCATTTTGCATTTCATAATGTTCACTATCTCTTGTTTGGTCATAAATTCTTCTCTTCTCCATAGATCTGACAGGTAAACTATTCCTTGCTCTCCTAGTTTGGTTATAGTATCAACCTTTATATCTAAATCATGTATTTTGACCTTTTCTTGCTATATGGTATGAGATATTGGTCTATGTCTAGTTTTCTACCATACTGTTTACCAGTTTTCCCAGCAGTTTTTGTCAGATACTGAGTTCTTAGTGCAGAAGCTAGAGTCTTTGTGTTTATTAAACGGTAGATTACTATAGTCATTTACTACTGTGTTTTGTGTACATAATCTATTCTACTCATATACCACTTTTATTTCCTAGTCAGTATCAAATAGTTTTGATGATTACTACTTTGTAATACAGTTTTAGATCTGGTATGGGTAGGCCACCTTCCTTTGCATTTTTTTTCATGAATTCCCTTGATATTCTTGACTGTTTTGTTCTTCCAGATGAGTTTTGTTATTATTTTTTTCTAGCTCTATAAAATAATTTTTGGTTGTTTGATTGCTATGTCACTGAATAAGTAAAATAATATTAGCGCGGTGTACCCATGAGAAATTGATATTTTTCCAGTTTAGATTTTATTTGTGTGAAAAGTGTTTTATAATTGTGTTCATATAGTTTCTGGGTTTGTCTTGGCAGGTAGACTTCCTAATATTTTATGTTGTTTACAGTTATTTTTAAGTGGAATTTCTCTTTGTATCTCTTGCTGCTGGGCTTTGTTGGTAATATATAGAAATGCTGATGATTTATGTGGGTTTATTTAATATCCTGCAAATTGCTGAAGTTAATTATTTCAAATAGTGTTTTAATTTATTCTCTAGGTATACCATCATATCATCTGCAAAGAGTGATAGGTTTGTTTCCTCATTGCTTAATTCCTTCAATTTCTTTTTCTTCTTATTGCTCAAGCTAACATTTCTAGTACAATATTGAATAACTGAGGTAATAATGGGCATCTTTGCTTCACCCTGATCTTATTGAGAAGACTTCAATCTTATCCCTATTATAGATAATGCTTGCTGATAGTTTTAGATAGATGCTACTTATCATTTTAAGGAAAGTTCCATTTATTCCTGTACTCTCTAATGTTTTTAATAGGAATGGGTGCTGTATTTTGTCAGAAGCTTTTTCTGCATCTGTTGAGATAGTCATATGATTTCTGTTGGTTTTGTTATTATTATGGTCAGTTATGCTGACAGTTTTCCTAATATTGAAGCAGCCCTGCATTCCTGGTATAAATCCCATCTCTTTACTAATGTTTTATTTAAAATTTTTGCATCAGTATTCATTAGGGAAATTGATCTGTAATTTTCTTTCTCTGTTTTGGCTCTTCCTGGTTTAGGTATCAGCACCGTATTTGTGTCATAAAAGGAATTTGGTAGGACTCCTCCTATTTTCCCAAATAGTTCATATAGGATTGGAATTAATTTTTAAGTGTTTGGTAGAATTCACTTGTAAATCCGTTTGGCCTTGCAGATTATTTTCTTAGGGAGTTCATTGATGGCTTGTTCAATTTCTTTTTCTAAAATGAGGTTAACTATTTTATTTCCTTTTCTGTTAAACTGGGCAATTTATTTTTTTGTAAATATTCATCCATTTCACATCCATTCACTTAACAATAAATTGTTAGATTTATTGGCATACAGTTGGGCAAAATTGCTCCTAATTATTGCTTTAATTTTGTCTTCATTGGTGGTGAATTCACCCTCTTCATTTTTGATAGTGGTAATTTGGTTTTCCACTTTCTTTTTAAAAATCAAATTAATGAAAGGTTTATTTTATTGTTGGTTCTCTCCCCACACCCCATAAAACCAGCTCTTAGTTTTATTTGTTAGTTCAGTAGTTTTCTTTCAATTTTATTAATCTCTCCTTTGATTTTCAGAATTTCTAATTTGGTGTTTAATTGGGGATTTTTAATTGTTCTTTTTCTAACTTTTTTTAGTTGCATTTGCTCTTTCTCTATTTTATTCATGTAAGCATTTAGAGATATAAAATTTCCTCTAAGTGCTGCTTTGACTCCATCTCATAAATTTTGGTATGTTGTCTAATTATTGTCATTCTTTTTGATGAAATTATTGATTATTTCAATGATTTATTGTTTGACCCACTCATTCTTTAGGATTAGATTATTTAGTCTCCAATTAATTTTTAATCTGTCTTTCCATGGCACTTTATTACATGTAATTTTTATTGCATCATAATCTGAAAAGGATGCATTTAATATTTCTGCCTTTCTGCATTAGATTATGAGGTTTTTATGCCCTAATACATGTTCAGTTTTTGTGTAGTGCCATGTACTGCTGAGGACAAGGTATATTCCTTTCTGTCCTCATTCAATTTTCTCCAGACTTCTCTAAAATTCTGTTCACCTCCTTACCTTCTTTCTTGTTTATTTTGTGGTTAGATTGAGTTCCCTCCAGTATAGTTTTGCTTTCTGTTTCTTCCTGTAACTCACTTAACTTCTCTAAGAATTTGGATGCTATACCACTTGGTGCATATATGTTTAGTATTGATGTTACTTTGTTGTCTGTGGTACTTTTTAGCAAGATGTAGTTTCCTTCCTTACCTCTTTTAATTAGATCTAATTTTGCTTTTGCTTTGTCTGAGATCAGGATTGTTCCCCCTGCTTTTTTTTTTTAATTTCAGCTGAAGAAATATATTCTGCTCCACTTTTTACCTTTACTGTGTGTGTGTGTGTGTGTGTCTCTGCTTCAAATATGTTTCTTGTAAACAACATAATGTAGAATTCTGGTTTTTAATCCACTCTGCTATCCTTTTCCCTTTTATGGGAGAGTTCCTCCTATTCACATTCACAGTAACAATTCCTATTTTTTCCTCCTATTTATACTTTTCTCTCTCCTTTCAACCTGTCCTTTCTCACCAGGAGCTTGCTTCTGCCTACTGCCTTCCTCCATCTGTTTTACCTTCTGTTAGTACCCCTTCCCCCTTTTCTTTTCCCTTTCCCCTTCTACTTCCCTCTAGGGCAAGTTAAATTTCTATACCCAACTGAGTGAGTATGTCATTTCTTCTTTGAGCCAAATTCAATGAGAGTAAGGTTCAAACAGTGCTCAAGCCCCCTTCTTTCTATTGTAATAAGTCTTTTGTGCCTCTTCATATGATGTAATTTATCCCATTCTGCCTCCCCCTTTCCTCTTTTCCCAGTATAATCCTTTTTTTCTACTCCTTAATTTTTTTTTTTATCATCACATCAAAGTCATCTTATACGCACACCCTCTGTCCTAATAAGAGGCATGGTTCTCAGGAGTTACAAGTATTGTCTTCCCATGTAGGGATGTAAACAGTTTAATCTTATTAAATAACATGATTTTTCTTTCCTGTTTACCTTTTTATGCTTCTCTTGAGTCTTGTAGTTGAAGATCAAATTTTCTGTTCAGTTCTGGTCTTTTCATCAGGGGAGTTTGAAAGTCCCCTATTTCATTGAATGTCGCATCTTTTCCCCAAAAGATTATGTTCAGTATTGCTGGGTAGTTGATTCTTGGTTATAATCCGAGCTCTTTTGCCTTACAGAATATCATATTTCAAGCCCTCCAATCCTTTAATGTAGATGCTGCAAAGTCCTGTGTCATCCTAACTGTGGCTTCTTGATATTTGAATTGTTTCTTTCTGGCTACTTGCAGTATTTTCTCCTTGACCTGATAGGTCTGGAATTTGGCTACAATATTCCTTGGAGTTTTCATCTTTTGGGATCTCTTTCAGGAGGCGATAGATGGATTCTTTCAATGACTAATTTTACCCTCAGGTTCTAGGATACCAGGGCAATTTTCTTTAATAATTTCTTGAAAGATGCTGTGCAGGATTTTTTTTTTTTTTTAATGATCATGGCTTTTAGGTAGTCTAGTACTCAAATTATCTCTCCTAGATCTGTTTTCCAGGTCACTTGTTTTTCCAATGAGATATTTTACATTTTCTTCAATTTTTTCATTCTTTTGATTTTGTTTGACTAATTCTTGATGTGTCATAGAGTCATTAGCTTCCACTTCCTCAGTTCTAATTTTTAAGGAATTATTTTCTTCGGTTAACTTTTCTACCTCCTTTTCCATTTGGACAATTCTACTTTTGAAGGAGTTGTTTTCTTCAGTATAATTTTTCCCCCCATTTGGCCACTTGTATTTTTTTAAGGAATTATTTTCTTCAATTTTTGTTTTTTCTTTTCCAAGCTGTTGGCTCTTGCATAACTCTCATTTCTTTTCCCAATTTTTCTTCTACCTCCCTTATTTGATTTTTAAAATCCTTTTTGATCTCTTTCAGGAGGACTTTTGTGCTTGAGACCAATTCATATTCCACTTTGAGGTTTCACATGTAGGCATTTTGACATTGTTGTCCTCTTCTGAGTTTGTGTTTTGATCTTTCCCGTTGTCACAATATCTTTCTATGGTCAGAGCTCTTTTGTGTTTTTTTGCTCATTTTCTTGGGTATTTTCATGACTTTTAAAGTTGAGCTCTAGTGGCCCAGCAGAATTGCACCTGTTGTGCACTGGATTCTGGGGCTGGCAGTTAGCCTTTTGCTCTGGGGGCTAGAGGCCTCACAGCTTGCCTGCTGTGCCACTGGCCTACTGAACCAGGACCACAGGGCCTTGGTTTCTGATCTGTGATGTGGCTAAGAGCCTCCTGCTGACTTTCCTGGCAGCATCTGATCTGGATTGTGCTCCCCTTTTACTTAAGTGAGACATACCTTTCCTGAAGTCCTTCTAAGTTATCTTAAGCTGGAAAATTGTTTCACTCTGTCTTTTTGTGGGCTCTGTTGCTACGAAATCCATTTAAAGACTGATTTAACATTGCTTCTGAGGGAAGCTGAGGGGGAGCTCAGGCAACTTCCTGGCTTTTCTCCACCATCTTTGAAAGTGGATGTTTTCATGTTGATAAGTTTGTTCTGATTTCATTTTGTGGTTCATCATGGTAGTATCATTGAAACTGATTTTCAGGAATACCAATTCCAGTACATGGGTTTTGGTCACTTTCTGAAGACTTTAGGCCCTGCTTTATTTTATTTTAAAGTTATAGAATTAATTTGTAGATAGAATATTCTGACTTAATGAAAATAGAAATGTTAATTTCAATTGATCATATTAGAATTTTGAAATATATTCGTTTGACCAATAAGTTTCAAGAGGATTAATTTCCATAGAAGCAATCATTTTTATTTGCATTTTTTAAATCATTTTCATTCTACATTCTATGTAATTTTATTTGTTGTGAGGGTGGAAATTTTTTTTCAGTTAAAACAGTTTTTGCATGTATGAAAACTTTAAACCCCTGAACTTTTAAAATCTGAAATTTGACAAGTCTTGAGCCAAGGGTCTCTGTTCCTTATACCCTTCCCCCTTTAAAAAAAAACACCCTTTAAAAATAGAAATACAGCATTAAAATATCAATGATGAAACTACGGAAGTTAAAAGTGTTGATTCTAGTTTTGACACAATTGGATTACAGATACCACATAGGTAAGCCTGTTAACTTACAATCGTGGATAGAGTATGTATATATAGTGTATGTGTGTATGTAGAACAGCTGCTTTAGTTGTTAAATTCCTCCAAACCAGTGAAAACTGTAACAGTTGGAAAAAACTATATAATGGAAAAGTGTGGTGAATAATAAACTGGATGCTACTTTACCATCTCCTTTAATTGGAGATGATAAAAGGGAATGCTTTCTTTTGTATAACTCAGAATTCTGTACAGAATACAAAAATTTATTGGAATTATAGAAAAACTCATAAAAAACATTGTGAAATGCCTGTTCTGGTTACTTAGCACTTATGTAGTATGAAATTTGATTATGCAGTATGTTGTGTTTCTCTGTAACCCTGAGGAATAAATGCTTTTTGACGCCAGTTTTTCCAAATGAGGAAACTTAGTTAAAGAATCTGTCATTTTCTTTCTTTTACCCCAGAAGAATTATAAATTAGTTGCCAAGTTTAAATTTTAGAACTTGTTAGATATATACTTTGTTCCTAAACTCATTCCATTGTAACTATTCTCTCTTTGCTGGATATTAGTATCAACATCTTCTCAAGGATGAAAGTGTTAATAATTGTGTCCATATCATCATGTGCCCTTTGGGAACGTTAAACTCCCCAGTATGTGATTACTAAACTCAGCTTTAAGTGAGAGCAGGGGTGGAAATGGAATACCAGACTCTAGGGGAACCTGTTATATCCTGGCCAATGTTGTATTGTAGTTTTGACCATTTTGAGAGCAGCATGGTTTCTGGGAATAAGATGAAAGTGTTGCTACTGTACTCTACCTTGGTCAGATCTGTCATCTTCATTTCCAAAAATCCTTTCCCTACCTAAAGAACCATCCCAGGTAACATGAATAGGAAAGGAAAGGAAAGGGTTGTGGGTTGGAGGTTGAGAGGTAGTCCAGCAAAACCAATCAACACATGTTAATGTCTGATGCTGAGTAACAAATTTTAAGAAGGATGTTGATATGATGGAAAGTGTTGTATTGGTGGTTGTGCTTAATTCTGAAGAGGACCAAAATGACATCACTATATTGGAGTCAAGGTACTGTGTGTCCCACTGTGGTTGATCAGGCTGAGAGCTTGAAAGGCTTTACCACAGCTCAGGCATGTGGAGATGTCTCTAAATTTGCACACTCCTGTTTCTTTTGAACTACTGCAGTTCTGCTCTCATGGAGCACAGTGCTTTCTTTGATGTGGACACATCATGCTGTGAGATCCTTTGCCACTGTGTCCCATATCATGCAATTGATTCCAAAGTTCTTCAGAGAGACTTTGAGAGTCTCCTGGTATTGCTCTTCTGACTTCCATGTGAGTGTTTGTGTTATATGAGTTCTCTGTAAAATAGTCTTTTAGGCAAGCATATGTTTGGCATTTGAACAATGTAGGCAAAGCTTGGAATTCTGGACAGTTCAAACAAGGACCTCAGTGTCCGGTACCTTATCCTACTAGGTGATCTTCAGAATCTTCCTAAGACAATTCAGATGGAATTGATTCAGTTTCCTGGCAGGCATACAGCAGTGAGGTCAACACAACAGCTTTGTAGACTTTCAGTTTGGTAGGAAGTCTGATACCTTTTATTTCTTACACTTTCCTTTGGATCCTCCCAAAAACTGAACTAGCTCTGGCAATGCTGTGTCAGCCTCATCATCTATGAGTATGTCCCTGGAAAGTATATCGACAAGGTAAGTGAACTTATCCACAGCATTCAATATTTCTCCATTTGCTGTAACCAATGGTTCCACATATGGATGGTGTAGTGCTGGCTGGTGGAGAAACCTGTATTTTCTTAGTGTTCATTGTTAGGCCAAAACTAGCATAAGCAGCAGAGAATCAATCCATAGTTTGTTGTCTCTCAGCCTCAGAGGCTGCACTGAGTGCACAACCATCTGTAAACAAAAAAACCATGCACCAACTCTCCTTCCACTTTAGTCTTGATGCCATGTTCATCCTCATTGAAGATGTCTGACAATATTGCTGAAAACATCATGCTAAAAAGTACAAGAGCAGACACACAGCCTTGTTTCACTCCATTGATGACTGGGAAAGTGCAAGAGAATTGTCCATTATCCAGAACCCTTGCAATCATGCCATTATGAAACTGACGTACAATACTGATGAACTTCTCTGGGTGACCAAATTTTGCCATAATTTTCCACAAGCCCTCATGACTAACAGTATCAAAGGCCTTGGTCAGATCAATGAATGTTGTATACAGACCTCTGTTCTGATGTTGGCATTTCTTCTGGAGTTGTAGGGCAGCAATCACCATATCAACCATTCCTCAGTCCTTTCTGAAGCCACACTGGGTCTCAGATAGATGACCATCTTTCAGGTGAAGGTTCAGCCTATTGAGGAGGACTCTTGCAAGAATCTTGCCAGTAATGACTAAGAGAGAGTCCTCTGTGATTGTCACAGGACAATCTATTCCCTTTACCCTTACATAGAGGTGGACAATGGAAGCATCCTTGAACTCCTGGGGGATAACCTCCTTTTGCTTTATAACCTGGAAAATTTCAGTCAGCTTTTGTATGGACAGTAGACCCCCTGTAAATTTCAGCTGGAGTAGAATTAGCACCACGTACTTTGCCACATGAAAGCAGCCTAATGGCATTGAAAACCTCTTTTTCAGTTGGAAGTTTGGTTAGAGAAGGATTGACCTCAACCTGAGGTATACAGTCAGTGCTAGCATTGATTGATGATGGTCTGTTCAGAATATTATGCAAGTGTTCAGCCCATCTCTCCAGGATCATGTCCTTATCACTAATAAATGTGACTCCATCAGCACTGAGTAGTTGAGATGCACCATAGGTCTTTGGCTCATAAATAGCTTTCACAGCATCATAAAAGAGCTTTGGATTGTTATTATTAGTATAAAACTGAATTTCATCTGCCTTCTCACTGAGCCAAGAAACCTTCATCTCTCTAAGCTTTGCTTATACTTTACTTTTGATGGAATTAAATGCTGCCTTCTTAGAGATGGATGAACTATCCTGCTGATAAACCCTGTGAGTTCTTGTTTTTCATTTAGCAGCTTCTGAATTTCCCCATCATTTTTATCAAACCAGTCTTGATGTTTGCAAGTATTCTGACCCAGATGAGCAAATGCAGTGCAGTACACCAAATCTCTGAAAGCTGCCCACTCCTTTTCTGCTCCACTGTTGCCAGCTGTGTGTTGGCTCAGCTTTTCCTCTTAAGTTAGCAACAGAATTATTCCTTCAGGGAAAAGTGCTCTGATGTGTTGACATTAAGGAAAGTGTTGTAACCAGGATCTTGAACAGGTCTTAGGTTTTTGCTATATGAATGGAGGACATTTATCTTGGAGAAGATCATATTGGGATAGGTGGGGCACATTAGCTATTTTCAAGTATTTAAAAGACCCTCTTGTGGAAGAAAGATTAGACTTGGTCTTCTTAGCCCCAGAGGGCAGAATAGGAACTATGGATGGAGAGTTAAAAGGAGACAGATTTAGACTTCCTACTAATTAGGGTTTTCTAAATGTGGAATTAGGCAGTTCCCTATAATTGGGGGCCTGTAAGAAAAGATTTGATCACTTGCTGGGTTTGTTGTAAAGGGAATTATTTTTCAAATATGGGTTGGACTAGATGGCCATTAAGGTCCATTCAAAGTCTGAAATTTCTGTGAAGCTGCTTTTGAAAAACTCTCCTGCATTCTTTTCTAATCCTGAGTAAGGACACAGAATTTCAGTAACATTTCTGGGCAGAGTGAAAGACAAATGGGATGGGTATAGAAGTAGTGGAGTAGAATCCTTTATACTGAAGAAATAGGATATGGTTTCCCTGGATACAGCCCAGGCATTATTGTGGCAATTGGACATAATAGAAGGAACATATGGAGAGGTAATCTTGACTTAGAGTAAATTTTTACTTTCTCATTTGTTGACCTTGTTCATCATTTAGCCTTGTTGGGTCTTAATTTCCCCTAATATGAAAGTTTTTAGATTAGAGACCTCTCAGGTCTCTGTCAGTTCTGGAATTCCATTGTTTTATGTCTTTCAATACCATTTTAGGAAATCCTTCCTGCAGCCCTCTCTTAAACCATTAAGAGATCTCTATTTAACCATTTGGAGACCTTTATATAACTACATTGGTTGTAGCCTAGATTTGTAATTGTGATAGAATCCTAGGATTATTGATCTAGAGTTGGTAGGGACTTTTAAGGACAGTTCAATCCCTCATATTTCAGATGAGAAAACTGAGGCCCATGGAAGTTAAGTGACTTCCTACAATTATACAGGTATTGTTCAACAACAAAAATTATGTACTAGTTAGAGAGGCTGGCTGATATTCATTGTGAATTTTTAAAAATTCCTTTCTTCCATTAAGTATAAATCTATAAAACTAGTCTAAAAACTAACATCTGATTATTTTCATACCTTAAGTGGTTATCTTCTGCAGTGGTTTTCATTTACTCATCTACTTAGGTTATTGTGTAACATGACCTAAATAACACTGAACGTGAAAATTGTTGGCCATTAGGTATAAACTCATTTTTGTATTGGGAACTTTAATAGGCTTTTGTTTTAAAGTGAGAACATAACATTCTGCTGTCTTTGGGCTCTATAACAGCGTGTCTCATTTCCTGATGATCAGTCTTGCATATTATTGGAATGTACGCTGAGATTTGATGCTCTCTGCCTGGTGTGCCAAAATGTAAAGCTGATTTGAAACAGGCTCAAATAGATTTTAGTCCTTCCTTCCTTAATTTTATCATGTTATCTGTAGCCACTAATTAAAATACCCTATGTTAAAGATCCTGATAATATTAAATTACATTTGTTTAAAATTCTAGTGGTTCTTGATTTCTTTTACTTTAACTCCTACCCTTTCTTTCCACCCTCCTAGTATTGTACTAAGTGGACAGGTACTATGAAATTTTAAAAAGATCACATACTTTTTTATAGATAGCTTTCATATACAGGTTCTATTTGGTTTTTGAGTATTAGAAATTATGGTTTGGGGTGGGAAGGATTCCTAACTATTGTAGACAAGAGCTGAAAACCAACTGACTAGAATTAGTAAAAATGAGAAAGACTTTCATCCTGTAGTCAAGTGAAAAGTACTTTCTGTTTTTATAAATATTATGCATTAATGGAGCTGTCTATCTGGTTTTATTGCCAATTATTTTTCAGAGAAATAGTCACAGCCATCAATTTACTACATCGTGTATTATTATATCTAATGTTTTTTCATCTGCTGTGCATTTGGCTACTAGATTGGTTATTCCCTTTGGCTGACATAATTTGGAAATCTGTTCTTTAACATTCCACCCTTGTGATTTTCTTGGGGGAAACAAGGGGCAATCAGAGAACACCAGAGGTTGAAAAGGCAAGGAAATCAGCAGAGTGGAAGGAAGTGATTTGAGAATTTGACCCTTTCCTTTCCCCTTCTAAATGAAATTTGCTTGATTTTAAGAAGTTGAGAAGGTGTTGTAACATACACAGCTCTTGACTTCAGACTAGAAATATGACAACTGACAACATAAACCATAGAATTTTAGAGCTGGAGGGAATCTAGCTTCATCCCATCATGTTACAGATAAGAAAACTGAGGCCCAGAAAGATAGTAGATAATTGTGCGCTTCATCAGTAAAAATTTTTGAGCACTCTAAATATCTTTTTACTTACTCATAAAGTAAATGCCTATACTACTGTACTAATAATTATGCATATTATAAAACACAAAGCTAGAAATTTAAAGGATGCAATAAAAATGAAATAATATTTGATCCTTGTGTTAATAGGAAGACATTGGAGTTGTTTAAGTAGGAGGTTAAAGTGGTTGGACTTTTTACGTGAGAAATATTAATTTGACGGTGATACAGAGGATGGATTAGAGTTGAAAGAGACTTGTGAATGAAGTTGTACAGGTAGCTACAAGATTAGGTAACTGATTCAATATATGGGATGAGGGGAGCATGTGGAATTGGGCATCACACCAAAAGTATGAATATGGTTGACTGGAAGGATGGTAGAGTCATCAGTAGAAATGAGAAGTTTTAAGAAGTGTGAATTTGGGGGGGAAATATAAGGTAATAAGATTTAGAATGCAGCCTAGCCATACCTTCTTATCTGATTACTTTGTCCCACCAAAATGAAAAGGAGAGAGGCTGAGTTCTGCCCGTGGGTAGTGCTTGCTGCAGCTGTAAAGTGATGGAGGTGAAGGGAACACAGAGAATTTCACCCATGCAGCTGTTAGTGTAGGTGTTGTGGTTGTGGTTAGGTTATAATTGCTCTGAAAAACCTATGCCTGGAACGTAAGTGGAGAGGTTGCACAGCAGAGGGGGGAGGGGTTGTAGAAAGAATGTTGGGTGAAATGGGAGTGAGGTTGTATTGAAGTTAAGCCTTGTGATTGGCTATCGTGGTGTGGGTTTCAATCTGCTCACCCTCTGGTTATCCCATGGAGGATTGTGCTATAATCCACTGAAGATATAGGGTGACCATTTCTACCTGCTTCAGCAAACACTGAGCTGAACAGT
The DNA here is from genome assembly GCF_900497805.2 of Vombatus ursinus. Taxonomy (NCBI): domain Eukaryota; kingdom Metazoa; phylum Chordata; class Mammalia; order Diprotodontia; family Vombatidae; genus Vombatus; species Vombatus ursinus. Next base: position 14,102,743 of record NW_020954639.1, on the reverse strand, counting down.
GGCGTTATTAACTGCATCTTGGTCAGTTGTGAACTAGTTTAAACAGATAAGAGTTTCCACAGACCGTATTTTATATACTTAAATAATCCATTGGTTTTGTAACTATTTCTTCCTTCTGTATAAATTACAACCCAACCATATCTTTTCATTCTCTGTAGTCCTTATCTATTCTTTTGATAATGATAATAATGGTTGGTTTTTATATAGTGCCTTAAGATTTGTAAAAAGCATTTTATGTAACATTTTATATGTGAGATAGATAACCTGAGCTTCAGGGGAATGAAATGACTTGCCCTATGGTTATAGCTAGTAAATGTCAGAGTCGGAACTTCAACTTAGATTTCTCCTAACTCCAGGTCTAGCGCTCTTCCCACTATATCATGCTTCCTCTAGTGCTTTCCCCAGATAGATGTCCTAATTTAATGAAATAATCCATCCAACTGTGTCATAGCCCAGTAGAGTTTTTTAAAATCTATTTTATTTTCCCTGTGTGAATTATGTATCAGTAGCTATTTTCAATAGCTGTGTGCTATAGAGGTTGATATGGGAGCTTGTGAGCAGTGCCAAGGAGGCCAACTGAACTACTGTGTCCGACTCTCCATGGCCCCATTTTGGGGGTTTTCCTGGCAAAGATACTGAAGTAGTTTGCCGGTTCCCTCTCTAACTTATTTTATAGATGAGGAACTGAGGCAAATAGAGTTAAGTGACTTGCCCAAGGTCACACAGCTGTTAAGTGTCTGGGGCTGGATTTGAATTCAGGAAGATGAGTCTTTGTGATTCCAAGTCCAGTGCTCTAAACCCCTGTGTCAGTTGCCCTTGTGTAGGTATTATTTGTATTTTATATATGGAGCATTTATGCTGCAATTTCTTGAGAATAATTGTTCTAATCTTTGGCATATGTTCATAAGGAACAAGCACAGAGCAGTGCACCCTGTGAGTTCTAAAATAAATACTGTCTTTTGTTTTATTTTGACAGTTCTGTATATTGCTTAGTGAGTTTTTTATTGATTTATTTTGATTTATCAACAATCACTTCCATAAGCTTTTGAATTTTAAATTTTTTCTCCCGCTCTTTCCCCGACTCCCTCCCCAAGACGGTGCACAATCTGATATAGCCTATGTTAAAGTTTATATTAAAAAATGTAAATAGTTTAAAATGTATATTTAATCAGTTTTCTTTAATGTTCATATTTTACGAACTACAGCATGAGATGCTTATAATTCCTTTTAAATGAAGTAAGTGTTCATAATAAAATTTAAAAAGAAAAATAAGATAAAATGTTTATTCCTTTTCTCCAGAGAGAGATCTGTTAATATTGGTTCATTTCATGTTTAATGAAAACTTTTCAGTTGTGTAACATTTTATTTTATTGTTATTATGGGAGATGATGTTTTGGTGGTATGTTGAAGAACAGTGCTATTTTGACTTAATTTAGTGAATCTGGAAAATCTACTGTTTTACATGGTACCGTGGAAAAAGTGCTCATTGTGGACTCATAATACTTGGATTCAAATCTCAGTTCTGGTGCTTACTGCCTGTGTGATCCTGATCAAGTCACTTGACCTCTTTGGCCCTTGATTTTCTCATCTGTAAAATGAGTGGCTTTGAGCTAGATGGCTTGTAAGATGCCTATGAGCCTGTGAGTGATGAGATGGGCTTAGTGTATTTAATTTTGATTTGTCCTTTCTAGGATACAGCAGGTCAGGAGCGCTTCAGAACACTGACACCCAGCTATTACAGAGGTGCACAAGGTGTTATATTAGGTGAGCATTTTACTTCACTGTGATATGTAAAAATCTGGATATGTGGGTTTTTGTTGAAATTAAGTATTTTTAGAAAATTCTCATTTTACTAAATCTTTCCTTTAAAAGTCTTTTTCTTCAGTGCCATGTCTTTAATTTTGAAGTGTTTATTCATACTAAGAACTGTATAGTGACTACTCCTCAGCTACCTTTCCTTCAAAGGATAAAATCCAGGCTAATTTACTTAATTGGTTAGTGCAGAATGTTAATGAAGACAATATTACAGGGTCAACATAAGTATTAGACCAGCTATCTTTAGGCAGAGAGAAACTGATTTTTTGGCCAGTGGTTTACTCAATCCATGCCTTTGGTCACAAGATTGATGAGGAGAAAGAAACAGTATATATGGCTCAGCACAAACCATTTGCCAGTAGTAGAAAAACAACTCAAGGCATTTGACGCTACTGATGCTTATGCAAAGGGCAGCTTATGCTTTTTATTGACAGCAATGATTTTGCAATGTGTGTCATTTTATAATAATCCACATCCAGCTGTTTTGTTTACCATTTACTCTAATTACCCTTGATTTCTCTCTACCCCTCTTCACTTCAAACATTCTAGACTCCTAAATCATAATGACCTATGAAGAACAGCATACACTAAAAGACCTAGGAATTTGGAAGAGAAAAAGAAGAGTGAAGGTCCATGAATGAAACCACCTACTACTTACCCTTGCACATTAAAGATAATTTGCTCAGTAGCTTACTGCCCTTTGCCAACTTAAATTCCTAGCAGTGTGTTAAAAAAAAATTTCAGTACAGGACATTTGAATATGCAAATGAAAATTTTTTTCTAGCAAGTTTTGTACCGTAGTTGTATGAAATGGATTTTTGTGAAGTGTCAGTGAGGAATATACAATTCTTATCATTTGCAAAGCTTTAATTTCATTTTTGTTCATCAGGAAAATGATTCTTAACATTTCCAGCTTTGTGTCTTTTCTCATAAATAGGAATGCTGTAAACACTATATGACTGTATTTTCATATGTTATTATTAGAAACAGTAAGATTAAGGTAATAGTAAAAAGAAAACGAGCAAAGGACAGAATAAGGAACACAAGTTTGGTCATATGGGGCATATTTTTCTTGAAATGTAATAATTACAGGTCTGGGAGAAAACTGGCTAGCAGATTAATGAGAGATTAAATGCTTTTGAAATCTCTTAGTATTTTACTGAGGATTTACATCTAAACATGATTTGACTTAGGCTCAAACTTACAAACAAGTTAAAAGTAATGCTGCTAATTTATATTCATTAAGTATAAATCATACAACTCTTAACTACGGTGGTTAGAAGTAATTGCTATTTTGCCATCAAGTGGAATGCATTATCAAGAGCCTGGTTTTTATAGCCATTAAATGGTGAATTTTATTATGACAATTTCATCTGGATAAAGTAGATAATAGTAACCCTAGCTGAAGATGTGAGGTGTTAGTTGCAAGTTTTAACATTTAAAAATTCTTTTCCTCCTTTTAATGTACATTTTGTGACTTTTAAACCTTCTGTTTCAGTTTATGATGTCACGAGAAGAGATACTTTTGTTAAGCTGGATAATTGGTTAAACGAATTGGAAACATACTGCACAAGAAATGACATAGTTAAAATGCTAGTTGGAAACAAAATTGATAAGGTAAGAAGGTAGAAAAATTGAGTGTTTAGCTCTATGTTATAGAACTTTTATTAATACTTAGGTTTTTCTTATAGGAAAACCGTGAAGTTGATAGAAATGAAGGGCTGAAATTTGCACGGAAGCATTCCATGTTATTTATAGGTAGGTTTATAAAGTTGTGTGTTCTAACTGGGGCCAAGATGTAATTATAGCAGTTTCTACTCATTCGAATAGTGTCAAGTGAGTGAGTTCTGGGGTCAGTAGCACCAGGAATTTGTATCCTAATATTCGTTTTGTGGATGGCAATTTAATCTTGTGGGAATCATCATAATGCTAAGATAAAATGAGCTAGTAGATGTGAAAAAACTTTGGACCTAAAGGTATTACATAAATATCAGTGATACTATATCTTAATGTTTGAGCTTCTTGTACCAGGCTACTTGAAGACTCCTCCTTAATATGAAATAGTCATGTTAAGTCATATTAATTAAATATAAATATTTAATTCTTTTAAGTACTTGAATCAGTTCATGTGTTTGACAGAAGGTCCTAGGATTTTATATCCTAAATTATGTTCCTGATTTTGTCTGTTTTTGTGTTTAAAATCAACTTTAATTTTGCATTCTAAATTGGCTAAACGTTGAAGAGCCAGTAATTTTATTAAATTGTATCAGCTAGCTTATTTTTTCCTTACTTGCTTGGCATTACAAACAGCAAATGAAAAATTAGGTTACTTTTATCTTCCTTTTACAGTGTAATTGAATCTTTCTTATAAGGCATACTTGCATGAGTTTAAATGAGCCAGCCACTCGTTAAATCATATCTCTTAGCTAAAACTACATATAATAACAAACTCATAGGCAGAGTTATTTCTGTCTCTGAAATCAAGTCCATGTAATATCCGGAGTTTTGGGTTAGAGCCCAATTGAATATTAAGTATAATATAGATTATGAGACCTTGGTTGATATCCGTTATTTTTATGATACAGTTTTGAGAGATAAGTCAGGAAAGACTAATGAGAGACCTGTGGGAAATATTGCCAGTGTGACAATAAACCTTGGGAAGATAAGATAACTTAATACCAAAATAATTCCCAGCAAAAATTCCCAGTAATATAGAAACAGAGGGGAAGTTGTACGTTACTTCCAGGTGCTTATTTTTCTTTTGCAAGAAAGATGAATGTTACTTTTTTCCCATGTTTTAGAGGCTAGTGCAAAAACCTGTGATGGTGTACAATGTGCCTTTGAAGAACTTGTTGAAAAGATCATTCAAACCCCTGGACTATGGGAGAGTGAGAACCAGAATAAAGGAGTAAGGCTATCACACAGGGAAGACAACCATGGAGGAGCGTGTGGAGGATATTGTTCTATGTTATAAACTCTGGGAAGGTCTATCTTTTGCGTTTTTGATCAGATAGTGTCATCTTTCTGTATATAAACTCCTTAACTGCTATTTTAGGGACCTTGCAGTTTGCACATACTTGTTTCGTATCATGGCGATGAACATTTATAAGAAAACACTCATCAGCTTTCCCAGGTACAAATGTTTATGGTAAGCATGCACAAATTGCAACCTTCAGTCTTTTATGTAACATAAAATGGGTGTGCATTACCAGGTGCACTCGATTTTATGACCTACATTCATCATGTATTTTTTTTTAATCCATCCAACAAATATCTGTTGTAAAGCTGTCTGTCTGCATTTTGGTCTCCTTTTTTGGTTAATTTTGTCTGATTATTGGATTGCTTTGTATAACTCCTAGAAACACTGGGAGCTGTAAGTATAATAGATCTATTCCTGATGAATTCCTTTGCAGGTTTAACAGCATGTTCTTACAGCTTCTTTAGGAAGCTGATGTTACAGATTTCTTTTTTAAAATTTTTTTTGGGGGTTATTTAGCAAAAGCTCAAGACACGTTATGGCTGCGGCAAATTTATAGTCGCCTGCATTTGTCTGATGATACTTCTGAACTAGCAGTGAAGTAACACAATTGGGACCTACTTTTTAATTCACTTCAATGAATAACTCAGTTGCTTAACTGGAGTTTTAATCCTGTGATATATACATTAGATTCCTGGCACTTTTGCGCTGCAGGTTTTGTAGTGCAGTGTCTGACAGCGACAGTCAAGTTCTTTCCCCCACTTTGTTTCCAGAGAGATATGAAATTAGTGTGTTCATTGTGACTTGTTCATATAGTACTTAGCACATTTTAAAACCAATGCTTTTTCTTAAATGTTGGTAGTGTTTGTCCAAGTATCTCAACTATAGCTTGTTTAATGTTATGAAGATATGTATCATATGATTGCTTTAAATGGCTAGTTGATATTCTGAAACTTATTTCTATGTTTTGGGGGTCAGGGAGAAAAGCACTGAGTGACAGTTTGAGAAAAGGCATTATTTAGCTTCTGGATTCTGATGTGTGGGGAAATACTGTTGCAATGAAAATCTTGAATTTACTGTAACAAATAGCAGTGGTTTATCAAAACTAACTTGTACAGACTAATAAATCTTTTCCAAAGTATTCAGTTTTCTAACCTCTTGCTATTGTATACTTGTATATTTTTTACATACACATAAGTTTATTACATTTTGGTTTCTGCTATTTTATGCCAACATAAGGGTTATTTTCCCTTGAGAGCCAATCACCATAATACGTGACAGCAAGCGACTAGTATTCTTGTCTTGGAAATTTGTTGTACATATGAATTTAGAACTCTTAAGCATTTTATATATTTCAGCATCATAATGGGTGTATTTTTTTTAAAGAGTAGATTTCATTACAACCTGGTCTCTTAGATGCATTCTCTTCACATAAAGCCTCACATTCTACTTTGTTTACATTTGTTAGATAGCATTATACATGCTGGGTGGGTTTTTTTAAACTGAATATTGTATCATTAATATTGTGATGTTGGAAGAAGGTAGATAATTCCAATGTGTCCTTGTCATTTGTTCATGTTTCATTAAAACTTTAGTTCATATTATTGAGTTCTGTATACAATGCATGTGTTGACGTAATTTTTTAAATTTTCTCTGCTCCTCAAAGAAATGTAACTCTCCTATTTTTGTGGACTGGGTTTTTAACTTAATTTTATTGGCAGAATTTAGTTATTAAATGGCATCATATAACTTTTATAAGCTGTTTATTTTAAAGACCATTTATATTGTAACCTTTTATAATTTTAAAATAAATAATTCATAGCCTGCTTTTCCCCAGTGTACCTGTGCAGGTTATGCACATTTTTCTGTTTCCAATTATCAAATAAGAAATCAGTGATCTTGATGGTAGTGATGAACTTTTTCTAAGTTACAGGGTTGGCGTTTTGCTGCTAACTTAATGGAATTTTAATATTTAGGAATCTATTTTCCTGATTGCTTTGACAAATCATTTAACTAAGGATTTAGTATATCACTGTCCTTAGAATTGTGTTTAAACAGTATCCCCATCTTGATTATTAAAAGCATTTGAGAATTAAGTACATATTAAATACAGATCTTTGAATATTAAAAGGAGATGTTGTCTCTGTAGTCTAGGATTACTCACATGGATACAGTCAAAAGAAAACATCTGTGTCGATACTTTTATGTCACATACTCAGAAGATCTGTATGTCCCTTATATGGACCATTTCTCTACCAGTGCAGACTAAAATCCCTCCATACCCCAGTAGACATAACTTCATGAATTGATGTGGCTCGCCTTCTACTGATGAGCCTCTCAGAGCTTAACAAGATTGGTCATAGAGCAGTTGGAACATAGATTTAGAGCTGAAGAGACCTCAGAAGTTACCAAAAACCGTCTCATTTTGCAGATAAGGAAACTGAAGCCCAAAAAGATTGATTTGTTTCATCTCAAAGGAGTATGAGGAATATGAAGTATCTAGGAGTATAAAGCAGTTTGCCTGTTTATATTTTCTAGACAACTCAGAACTTGCTTTTAAATTTACCCTTGTAAGAATCTGTTAGTGTTAGTACCTGCTAAAAGTCTGTTACATTAACATCATGGGTAAAAACCTCATACAACCCCAGTGGAGATCTCCCATCCAACACCACAAACACAGTATGTCAGTAGACCTGTACTTAGTCTTTCCAGCTTGGCAGAAACTCCAAGAGCTTGCACTCTTCTGGCATAGTTTTTGGGAGTCAGTGTTGAAGACCTGACTTAAAAGTGCTCACACTTTCCATTGAGTTTCAAATTGAAGGTTTGGAATTAGGTGCTTAACTTAATTTCAGACTATTTTCAGACTCAAATCTGAGTGTCCCTTTTTCGAAACTATGGGCATTAGTTTAAAATGAGTGGATGTATGATGCCAGAAAAAAAATCCCAAGTAAAATCTTGCATCCACAAGTATAAATGGATTGGTTTCATAATCACCCTGAGATTACTTTATGTAGGAGTCTGTAATAAAAAAGTAAGGGTACACTCATAGTATTTCATTAGTTTACAGCACAACATATAGTGAAGTAGAAGAAATAATTCCTATACACTAAGATAGATTATAATTTGGTTTTGTGAGGCTACTTACAGCAGTATTTACTAATTGTTATTGATACATACAATAAATGAATAATAATTGTAATCAAATGAAGTAACATTATTCTTGATTGTTAAGGCAGGCATTGGGATAATCTGCCTCGGGCTGAAACTTGTTTTGATTCTCCTTCTTTCTGGCGTGCTTGTTAATTAAGATACTTTGATCCTAGATTAGTGTCTGGTACAAATGTTGTCTCAAGTCTGTCTCAGCTGGTTGACCTAAGGATCAAGCTCACCAGCTCATAGAAAGGACCTTGGAGGTCATCTCTTCCCACATCCTCATTTTAGAGATGAAGAAAAAAGTCCAAGAAGGTTGTGACTCATCCAAGGTTGCAGAGTTGAGAGTAACACCCAGTTCTGGTTTCTCATTTCATTGCTCTTTCCCACCATGCCATAAGATGTGGTTTCCCTGGCGTCTAAGATAATTTGACAAAAGCTAAAAACAAGAAAAAGCAGGTGGAAATTGGGATTTGAATCACTGTTTTATTTTCTTATGTAAAATTCAGAAGTTTTATAAAGTCTTTGTTTTCCTAACAAATCTTTCCTATAGAAAAATTGAGGTGAGAAGGGAATTGTTGGAAATTAATTCAAAGTATTAGGTCTTGGAAAGGCTAGTATATCTACAAGGTAACAGCCAAATCTAGAAAGTGGATAAAGGCTTAATTATTAGCTTTTCATGGGTGATCTGAAATTGTGGTTTCACCCACTGAAGACTCTGCCCTCTGGGATAGAAGACAGACCTAGAAAAAGGAAGTGGGGTAGGAATCCTGAGCTCAGAAACAAAGTTATAAACATTCTCATATAGGGCCATTGAGAAAACCTTAAGATCTTAATTGGAGTTCAAGTCCTCTAATTGGGCTGGCTTGGAGGGGGAGAGATGATGCCTCAAAGACAAAATGAGACATCCTCGGTTACCAGAAGCCAAGAAAGGTGATAGGAGTTCCATGAAAATGAATAAAGACAGAGCATTTTTGGATCGAAGACCTCGGCTGTAGTTTTGGACTTCAGACAGAGCTGAGAACCTTAACAGTATGAGACTGGAGGGTAGAGAGGGGTGCCAATAAAGAATTATTTCTGTGTTGTGTGTTTTTCACATGTCCATAGATGGTGCTGATTTGGATTTGAGGGATTGAAGGAGGCAGGATAGAATTTCAATTCAGAAAAGTCATTTCATTTGCACTATATCCAAATGAATCTGTTAATATCCTTTGTAATCTACATGATAACAGTGTAAGGTTCTTTCAGATATTTGATGGGATCTCTTGACTTTACCCAGAACCTGGAATATGATGATTAGTTATATTTATATAGCAATTGAATACCTACAAAACACTTTTTTCAGGATAGTCCACAATTCCCATTTTACATAGGAAATACAAGATCCAAGACCTGTGTGTCATATTGTCTATAAAGTATGTGAGAAAGCAAGGTTGAAAACATACTGCTCAAAAATGCAGTAAAACAAGTCTATTTTTAATCTGTCTAAAAACACACAATTTCCAGTGAGACCTCCATTGAGCATCTTAGAGACCAATGATCAGATGTTTTTCTGACTTTATCATACCTTGAAGCTGAACCAGACAATCCAGCATTTGTATTCCATGTTTGTGGATCTCATCTAGACTGTAAATGAGGTAATCTGAAAAATGAAATCTCTAGTGTCTATTTGCATATGTCATATAGCACAGTGAAGTACACATATACAGTGGGTACACAACAGAGAAATGCTTACTGACTTGACAATCCTTGGGTATGCACATGATAGATTGTTCTGATGTTTTATCCTCAGGTTTCAGTTTAACATTTGTGTATCATTGTTACCATTTCCCCTCTTTTTTGCTCTTTATTAATTTGAATTAAACTGTAGAACTATGGTAGCAGTAGAGCCATGATAATTCCTTCTCCCTCAAGTTTTCGTCTTCCACTTGGAATAATCAGAAGATGGTTAACTTGGATTGGGACATGAAGTATCAAGACTGAATAATACAGATTTGCTCTGAGACATTAGTAAATCCAGTATAGATGACTAAAGAAAGCATAGTTCACTTTTAGGAGATAAATTTACCCAAAGTAGTTTTGCATGCATCTGAAAAACATGTCAAACTCATTTGCACTTGCAAGCAGCAAATGCTCTTTCTCTGGCCAAGTATCTCAAGTTTGGAAAGCAGTGCCATAGACTTAGAACTTTGTGGGTGGCTCCTGTGCATCAAACTCCTAGACACTGAGCAGAGGAACACATTGCCATGCATTGCCAGTTATAGATAGAGACTTCCTGGCAATGACCTCATCACTCATGAGATTGTGAGCCAACACATCTCTGCTGCCGGAGCCACAGCTTTTCAAAATTTCAGAGAGTGTGGAGAGTGCAAAAAAATTGAATCGGGTAAATCTATTCAAATAATGAGAATGTTGCAAGCAGGGGGGTGGGAGGAGGGGTAGGAAGTAATGTTGAGATTGAGCTGGCTTCTTGTCTCTAAAAGGTCTGATTTCATTAGGCTGTGAGCTGTAGTTTGAGGTCCTAACCATATCATGCGATTTCTATAAGTAATTGTGTTTTGGGAGAGATGTTTTGAGAATGAAGATGCTTAATAATGAACCTTGTAAAAACTATTGTTTTATTCCCTTTGGATTAATGACCACAAGGTTGTTTTGAGTGTTTCGAAAAAATATGTGTAACTCAGAAATAATTGGTTTAGAAGAGAGAAATCACAAAAATTCAAGAGGGTTCTCATAAGAAATCTTTTTTTTTTTATGTCTCTTTAAGAACCACATATTTTTTTTAAGAAAGGCAATGATTTAAGACATGACTGCAGAATTATTTTGGGACCTTTTTCATCTTTCCATGAGGTGGCAGCAACTCTTAAGTAACCTGGGGAACCCAGACTCCTGGCCTGTTGGGAGGGCAGCACGGGAAGAGAGCTCTGGGTCCTAACTCATCCCGGCTGTACTTTCTTTTGCCAGCCTCTGCTCCCTTGTCACCTATTTCCTTGGAGTCTTTCCTGGCAAGAGATGAGCTGGGTAACGTCTTTTTTATTTGATCTAAGTTTTTCTGTTGTTCTGAACTGGCTGGCTGATGCTGATGTCAACAAGCTGACCTCCCAACAGCCTTCAGTGTCAGGTTACAGTCCAGCATTCACAGTGGTTAACTGTGCTGAATGTGGGGAAAAGGAAAGCATAATTGATCCTGTATTTTGGAGAAGGGGGTGGTTTCTTTTCTGTGGTTATAGCTTTTTTTTTTGTAAAGGATTTTTTTGGGGGGAGGGGGGTGAATAGTAGTGATATGTAAGCAGTGGAGGTGCCAATAGCACTTTTAAAAACTGAATTTAATGAGGCATTTTTCAATCCAAATTTTTATGCTCCCTTTCCCTTTTAAAGGGTGTTTGGGGGCTTGGAAATTAGATTGCAGGCACAGAGGTTTACTCTTTTCTGGGGATGGGGAGAGAAAAGGATTGTTGTTTTCTGGAAACGGTTAAAATAAAGGATTCCAAATTGCATTTCATTTTCCACTAAACTTTAAAACTAAATTGGTCAGTGATTTTGATTCCTGGATATTGAATACATTTTAATTCTAATAGACTCTTTTCTCCAAATGTTTTACATTAGATGACAATTCTGTTACTGTGTTCTTCATCAGAGTCTGGCTCTGCCATTCTCAACTATGTCCTTACTCAGAAGACATGATATTGCCCAACAATGACACCACGTCTGGACCTAGTGTTGATGGATGTGAACTACGCCAGTAAATACATGGTGTATTGAACAGATGTTCTTCGAAGGAGCAAAACTCACAGATAACTGAAACTTTGGTGTAATGACTAGAAGTTGGAAGACCAGTGTTAAAGTCTTGTTTCTACCACTGTACATGTTGGGCAAATCACCTAATGTCTCCAGGTCTTGATTTCCCTATCTGTAAAATTAGAGTTGCACTAGATTTCTTTTTAGTTTAGCAGTCTATAACCAGTTTTTTCCCCAAATCCTTATAATCTTTACATTTAAAAATTCTAAATTCTACCACTCCAAAATAATTTTCTTGGTATTAGAATTTGACAATAATGATGGCAGTTGTGGGTGTGGGTGGGTGTGGGTGTGGCCCAAGAACAGTTAGAGGCCTGGCTCTGACCTCTTAGTCCAGTTGCCTTGTAAAATGGGTGTATTACACTGCCTACTTCATAGGGTTGTTGGGAGAAAAGAACTTATGAATCTTTAAAGTGATATGTAAATGTGAATTGTAAAAATATTGCTAAAGACTTCAAAACAGCTTAACTGTGAGTGAGGGGACTAACATTATTTACAAAGAATGTTAATATGCTTGTGAGAAAGTCCAGGAATCAGAAGAGTAAATATGGTGGAAAGCATTTGGGTAAAGGTCAATGAAGACAGAAGCAAGCACTTACTGTCACTGGAGTGTTTTATAGGCTACCTGGACAGAGAGAAAAAAATGAGTTTGGGAAATAGATCAAAATCCTTAGCAAGAAAACATGATGTGGTGTTGATAAAGGGACCTTGGTTATTTGTATGTATGTATACTAGAATCTTTGTCTTTTTCCAAAAGCAGAGCAGCTAATAATTTCTTGGCTTAACTTAATAATAATTTCATACTTGAAAATATGTAGGAACCAAAGAGGAGAACTACTTTGGACCTTATTTAGCAACAGTGAGGGATGGGTTGCCAGGGTGGAAATGATAGGAATTTACTATATTTCACCCTTTATTCTTCAGTTTTCCCAGGCTGTCACCCTTAATCTAGCCTCATTTTCCTTTTTTGGTCTTATAGTTCAATGATCTTTTACCCTAGAATCCCTTACCTCTTTGTCCTGTTGTCATTTATGCCTTTCTAAATGCCATATCTGTGTTACTACTGGTTGGGTGCTGCTGAATACTCAGAGGAGGAAGTCATACTACCATATTGAATAGTCCACCTCTAATTTATTATCTAATCTCAACTAGGCCATCATTAGTGCTGGACTCTGGAGTCAGGATACCTGACTTCAATACCTGAGTTCAAATCTCGCTTTACACACTAGCTGTGTGACCCTGGGTAAGTCACGCAACCTTTCTGCCTCAGTTTCCTCATCTGTAAAATGAGAATAATCATAGCATCTACTTCCCAGGGTTGTTGTGAGGCTCAAATGAGACAATATTTGTAAAGTGCCTTGCAAGTCTTAAAGTGCTGTGTAAAAGCTATTGTTGCTATTGCTATTACTCGTCCGCCATCTCAACTCTATTGCACTCCCCATATCTGATCCAAATGTCTTCTGCCCCCAAGTCTTCTACACCATCTCTCCCCTCTGTCAGCAGTGAATTTCACCTCATACTTCATTGAAAAAAAATTAGGTCATCCCTTTCAAACTCTCTCTTTCCCACACTTCTGTACCTCACATTCTCTCATCCCTCATCTTCTCCTATCTTTCCATTCCCCAAGGATGTGATTGCCCTTCTTGCCAACATTAATTCCTCTACATATATTCTTAACCTCATCTCTTTCAATCTCTCCTTATCTCTACACATTTTTTGCTGCATACAAACGTGCCTATGTGTCCACCATCCTTAAAAAGCTTCCACTTCACCTTACCAGCCCTCGGGCTATCTATCTCTCATTCCTTTGCCAGCTAAACTACTGGGGTTGGGGGAAGGGGAAGGAGAAAGACCAAAGTTCTTCACACTCCTTTCTTCTCCTCCTCTTCCACCCACTTCTCAACCTTTGCAGTCTGGCTTCTGTCCCCACCACTTAATTGAAATGGCTTTCTCTAAGTTTATCATTGATGTTGTAAATATTAAATCCAATTCTCAGTCCTCATACTTTACCTCTCTGCAGCATTTTCATACTGCTAAACACCTTTCTCTCTAGCATACTTTCTCCATCCTGGATTTTGTGAGGGATATGATAGTATTCAGTTGTAGTTCTCCTATCTGTGGGACTAATCCTCAGGCTTCTTTGGGAGGATCATTATCACATTTCCCTCTGTGTAACTGTATTCTAGGACTCTTGTCCTAGTCTTCCCTTACTACACTCTTAATCTTTTGAATTCATCAGTATCTATGGATTCAGCTATTGTCACTTTGAAGATAACTCCCAAATCCACATTATCCAGCCTTCTTCTCTCTTGAACTTCAGTCTCACATTCCCATCTCTCTGCTGGACGTTTCCACCTTGTCCCTTAAATATCTCAAGCTCAATATATCCAAAATAGAGCTCATCTTTCCCCTTAAACCTACTCCCTCGTAACTCTGCTTTTGTCAAGGCCCCACCATCATTACTCAGGTTTGCAATGTAGAAGTTATCCTCAATTGAGTCTCATTTCCCTCCTATGTCAAATCAGTTACCAGATCTTGTCAATTCCACCTCCATATTTCACATCTTTCCTCTTCTCTCCACTCACACAGGTACCCTCTTAATTCAGGCTCTCATAATCCCTCATCTTGAAAGACAAGAAAGCAATAGCTTTCTAACTGATCTCCTAGCCTCTTTTCTCCAATTCATCCTTTACGTAATTGTCAGAGTAATTCTTTTTTTGGTTTTATTTTGTTTTGTTTTTTGGTTAGGCAGTGGGGTTAAGTAACTTCCCCAGAGTCACACAGCTAATAAGTATTATGTGTCTGAGGCCGGATTTGAATTCAGGTTCTCCTGAATCCAGGGCCGGTGCTCTATCCACTGCGCCACCTAGCTGCCCCTAGAGTGATTCTTATAAAACCTAAGTCTGACCATGTCATTCCCTTGCTCAAATTTCAGTGATGAGTAAGCAAAATTTTCATTTTGCAGATGATGTAATGATCTACATAGAGAACCCTAGAGAGATAAAAAAAAATTTTTTTGAAACAGTAACTTCAGCATTTTGTATTGGAAGGTGTAAAATAAACCCACACAAATCATCAGCCTGTATGTTACCAACAAAACCCTGCTGGAAGAGATGTAGAGATTCCATCCAAAATAATGTGTCAAATATTTAGGGGTCTACCGACCATGACATAGGAATTATATATAGAAATATTGGCTTATGTAAATGGAAAGATTAATTGCTCATGTTAAACCATAATAAAAATGACTACTACCTAAATTTATTTAGTCCATGGTATGTGAACACCTACACAACTAGATGGGACAGTGGATAGAATACTGGGCATGGAGTTAGACCTCAATTCAAATCACCAAACCCTCAGTTGTATAGCCCTGGACAACTCACTACCTCTGTCTTCCTCAGTTTCCTTATTTGTAAAATAGGGATAATAACCACGCCTACTTCCCAGAGTTGTTTTGAGGATCAAATGAAATAACATTTGTGATGTATAATGTAACTTAAAACTTAAAACACTACATAAATGCTAGCTATTACAATTATCATTGTTGTAGTTGTTACTACCAAACTAACGATTACTTTAGAGAGCTAGAAAAAAATTAACAGAATTCAGCTAGAGAAACAAAACATCTTGATTCTCATGGGAAATAATGAAAAAAAGTAGGAAGCAAGGAAGGTGGCCTACTAGTATCAGGTGTCAATTTGGACTACAAAATAGTAATCATCGAACTATTTGGTGTGAGTTCAGTTGATCGATAGAACATATTAGGTCCTCAAAGAAAAAAAATGAACACAGTAGTATAGAGTTAAGTAAACCCCAAAACCTTAGAGTAAGAATTCACTATTCAGCAAAAACTGATGGGGAAACTAGAAACAGTCTGGCAGAAATTAGGTTTAGACCAACATCTTATACCATCTACAATACTCTCCAAACAGATAACATGATAAAAATCATAAATTAGAGGAGCTTGGAGAAAAAAAAAAAACTTTTTATAACTAAATGTAGGGGAGAGGTTCATCAACAGATAAGGGAAAGAGTATTATAGAAAGTAGATAGTTATCTAAAATAGAAAATTTTCCCCTCACAAATTCAGCTAAGATTAGAAAGGAGACAACTAAAAATTTTGCAGCACACTTCTTAGTAAGAGTTTGATATTTAAGATGTATAAGGAATTGACAAATATATTAAAAGGATAGCCATTCTCCAAAAGATAAATTTTCAAAGGCTATGAAAAGCAGTTCTCAAAGAAATTCAAGTGATCAATTGCCATATAAAAACATGCTTCATATTGCTAATAAATAGAGAAATGCACATTAAAACAATTTTGAGGTTGACAAAGAAGACCAAAAGCGAAAATAACTAATGTGAGAATGTCTGTGGGGAGATGGGTACACTGGTCTCGCTCATCGACATTCCAACAAGACTTGACTTGCTTCCTATCTCTGCCTGTGAACAGGCTGTGTGCCCCATGTTTCAAATACTCTTTCCTCATCTATGACTCTTAGAATTCTTGGCTCCCTTTAAGGAATTCAGGTGTCATCTCCTAATCTCCCCAGTTATATTACATATATTTATATTTGTACATATATATGCACATATATTCATATATATTTCCATGTATATGTGTGTTTCTTAATTTTATAGGTTTATAGGTGAAAGATCTCAGGTGCTGTAGTCCAACTCCACTTATAAATGAAGGACCTGAGGTTGGTGAATTAATGTGACTTGACTAGAGTGGCAGGATATGACACCGGGTCTTCCTAATTCTGAGGCTGGCTCACTAGTTACTTAATCCAGCTGCCTCTTGCTTGGTACATAGTAGGTACTTGATAAATGTTTGTTGAAATTACCTGAAGTGGTCACTTTGACTTAGAATATTGTGATCAAGAAGTATAAGAAAGCCATGTGTGATTTGATATGTGTTGTAGATTTTTGGAGAGCAGGTTTTGAAGGGTTCAAAGGATGATTAGGTAGGATGCCATGACCTAAATTCAAGTAGGTAAAGGAAGTCCTGGAGTGATAGGGTGATTTCTGGAATGAAATTTTGAAGAAACAGACCATGGCACTGAGAAGGAAAGAGGGAACTTGTCTAAAGAGAAGTTGCGTAAGCAAATGCACAGGAGACTCATTCACCCATTTAGATTTTTTAAAAGACAAGAAGATGGAAACAAGGACAGGTAACAGGATGAAAACAAAATCACGGCACCAATTAATCAAAAAGTATTTGTTAAGCACCTACTATAGATCAGATCCTGTGCAAGGCACTTGAAAGGGTCATGAAGAGTAGGACGTGATAGATAGGACTGAACAGGAATTAAAAGAGGGAAGACTTAAGAATTAAGAGATGTTGGAAGAAGCTTCCTGTAGAAAATGGAATTTTAGTTGGGCCTTGAATGAAGCCAGGAGGCAGAGTGGAGGTGAGAGCGCATTCCAAGCTTAGAGGACAGCCAAAGAAAATGCCTGGAGCCAAGAGATAGTGTCAGGTTTGGAAGATAAGCACTAAACTTATTATTTCATTCATATACAGAGCTCCCAAAGAAGAAAACTCCCTCTTCCAAGGCAGGTCAGCATCTTATGTGCAACTTACAGTCTTAGAGAGTTCCTTAGAAGACACTTGATCTAGGGTCAAATAGCCAATGTGAATCCTAGGTAGCAATTGAACCCAGGTTTTTCTGACATCGAAGTCAACTATTCACTTCGCCATGGTTGCTTCTAAAATAAAAGTTAATGAGGATAGACATAAAGTCAGTTCTTGGGTTTCAAAAATCAGCTTCATACACACAACATGGAGGAGGTGTGACTAGATAGCAATAAAAGATTTAGAGATTATAGCTGGCAAGCAATTTGATATGGCTACCAAAAAAAGCTAATGTGAGCTCAGACTGCATTGAAAAGCGTTAACATGTAGGACTAAGAAGAGGGCAGAAGTTACTTTCTTTAAAAATAAATTCTGTTACAATAATACATAAAACATTAATTGCCAATTGTATATATCCAACATATCCAATTGTTCTAAATGTAGGTCATCCCCAGAGCTAGGCTACCCACCTAAAATGAGATCTATGTGAAAGAAAGAAAAAAATACAATCAGAGATTTAGAGATGAAAGGGAATCTCCAGATAATATAGTCCAAAATCCTATTTTTTTTGGATGAAAAAGCAGGCCCAGGGAGAATGCGATCTGCTCAAGGTCACACAGAGGCAGAGGTACAGATACATAAGTACACAATGAAAATATAAATTCTGCTCAGAACCACAGAATTTTAGAGTTGGAAGAGACGTCCGCAGCCGTTAGTCTGACCAACATTGGATAAAGAAACCGTGCCATAACATCCCTAACAAGCTGTCATCAAACCTCTGTGTGAAGAGCTTCACTGAGGGGAAATGCATCCTTTCTTAAGGTCATCCACTGCACTTGGGGACAGATCTCATTCTTAGGAAATTTTTGTGACATCAAGCCTAAATTTTCAATTTTCACTCATTCCTCTTCATCTTGCCCTCTTCCACGTGTCGTTCTTTTATATACTTGAATACTTTATATGGGACAGAGTTAGATGGAAAACATGGTTCATTGGTTCCCACTATTTTTTGTTCTGTGAACCCCTTTCAACAACAACAAAATGTGCTGTGAACTCCCAGGGCAATTTGATATATTACACATAATATTCTTTTAGATTTATTCATTAAAGAATTACAATAACTACAATGATAACTTTTGCCCCAAAGCTCCAAATTAATATTTATATTATAATTAAAGTAAAAACCATAAATTTTATTCTACCTACAGTGTTAATTGTAACATAAAATTCTATAAAATAGTTACAAATTTTTTTAAAACCTGGGACATTCTGAAAGAATTTAGAAAGCAATCCAATAAGACCTCATATGCTTACTATTATCTTCATGACTCCATATGCATTTTTTATTTTATAAATTTTATTGAATATAAATAACATTTTAATGAAATGTTACAGATCAGAAGATACTTAATGTAATAATCACATGTAAATTTAATTTTTATGTTGAACTTTTTTTTGTTTGAACAAAGGTTTATAATATTTGGCCCCATACCAGATAAATACAGTCTTAAATCTGGTTCTGCATTGAGTTTATTTCTGTATATTGATTTAAAACAAGAATAAAGTGAAAATGCTCATGCACACAAATATGTGGCAGAAAATGGTAGGAGAATTTTTATAAACTCTCTTGCTGAGAAATGGAAATTCATTTTTGTTTTTAGCTCAAAATGTATATGGTTGTCATTTTCAAATATTGTTTGTAGTTCACAATCCATTGATGTATCAATTAAAATTTCTTTTTTATCCATTGTCAGTTTATCAGCCAGAGAAGTAAAAGACATATCAAATGGATTAGGAGTTCAATTTAATTTATTGGAAATTCCAGGAAAATATGCATTGTAAGTCACTTCTAAAATTTTCAGATGTCTTTTTCGATAACCTAATCCAAAGACAGTTCATTTTCTAATGAGGAATTATGTAATGACAGTATTGTTCTCAACTGGGTAGTTCCAAACTTTTAGTTTCTTAATCATACTTTTTTACTTTGTCCTAAACATTGAATGTGTTTGTATTTGCATCCTGTGATGATGTGTTGTTTTTTTAATTTTTGAAAAGGTGTCTTCTAAATATACTATTTTTTGTAGCCATGTCATATCACTAGTAGATTCACTTTATGAATAGGATGGTCAGTGAAGACTTTCTCTCAGCTCTGATAGATGAGTAATAATTCTACCATGGGAGAACCACCTACCATCTATATACATTAAAAATATAACATGCTTGCTGCCCATCTCTGCATAAAATGGTAAGCAATTGAGAGTTAGTGGGTGCTTTTAAGTTGTTATGATATCCCTTTAATGCCATTTTTTTTGTCTATGCTGCAGTGTGCCTATACTGTATTTATGTTAATTTTCTTAATATGGGAAACAATGCCCCCAAATTTCTCAGTCATCAGTGTTGCCCCTTCTGTGCAAATACCACAAGGTCCAATTTGATTTCTTTTCCTTCAAAGTACAAATCAATTAGATTAAAAATGTCTTTTCTGCACCTGGCTCACTTCTTTGGACTTCTCCATCATATCTCAAGCAATCTCATCATCCTGCAAGATTATATTAAGCCCTGGTAGTCATACTTCAACAGTACCCTTTATCTCTGGGGCTTCTCTGGTTGGAGGGTGGAATGGAAAGCTCCTCCCAGGATGTCCATTTGAAGTGGATGCCCAGTTCATTTACTCTTTAGAGACTGCTATTCCCATGACTCACAGCCACATTAGAAGAATATTGATATTAAGAAGATGGTCCTTTGTTTCGTGGAGCAGCTTGGAGTCATTAAAAGCATCAGGCAATTTCACAAAGGCTATCCAGCCTTCTTGTCTCCTTTTTTTTATTCCAGTCTCTTTGCCTATCACAGTGTCTTTTTAAGATATATTGGCTCTATGGCTTCTCTGTCCAACACTACATCTCATACCGTGGATAATAAGCATTCTTTGTCCACTTGTCTTTCCTGTGTGGGTAGCTGTGCTGAATTCTTTTGAGTTACTATGGATCACATTTAGGACATTCTATTATGTTTTTTGTTTTGTTCTGTAAATTGAGTTTCCCTAGAAACTTAGGCTAGAAGTTCAACAGCCACTCACCGAGTCTATCCCACTTATTACAGGCACAGGAACTTTGACCTGCTCCATTTCTGATCTGGGCCAGTTTATCCCTCTTTAGGCAACTTTGTGGCTCCCTATTCTGGAGTCGTCAGGTGCTAGACTTAGTGAGAACACCCCATTTTTGGCCTTCGCCCTATTGCAGCTCAGAACTCCTGAGCACAAGTGTTTTACCAGCCTTAGCCTCCCAAATAGCAGGGATTAAGGCATGTGTCTCCATCTTCAGGAAGATTTTACAAAGGCACAAGGTTCAGCACAATGTAACTTGCAAAAAGGATCATCTAGAGCACAGGTGTCAAATGGAATTGGGAAATAGTTAACAAAATAAATAAAAATACAGTATGTCATAATTTAAACCTAAGTCAATATGAGGCCCACAGAAATCCTTATATATGGTTTAGTGGACCTCATTTCTATTTGAGTTTGACACCACTGATCTAGAGGACCCCACCACCCACACAGAATCTCTTTTCCTTTTAGAAATTGTGCTGGACTTATTCTCGGACAATATGAACACCTTTGATATGCCCTTGTCATGGTTTTTTTTACCTGTTGGATATAAGTAACCAGAGGATCATTAAGTAAAATCATTCCTATTTCATCTCTCAAGAAATCTTTTATGGTTTTAACACATGTTTTTAAACACATTTAATATATGGTAGACACCTTGGGTAAAAGACAGCACCTTGTGCTTTTCTTCTAGTCAATAAACAATAAGCACAGTGTAATTTTGTATAGTCTGCATCTTTTGATTGATTACATGACCATAAAGAAGCAATCTGCCATAAAAATACCATTTGGGAAAATCTGCCAGTTCCCTCTCATACTTTCATCAAAGTTGCTCACAATGTATGTGCATATTATTTCCATAAAGAAATGGGAAGTAGACATGTAATTTAGTAATAATTGATGTTTTCTCGATCATCTTTTTTGATAAGTCCCTTGATTTCCTCCCCCCCCAAGCGTTTGGTATCCATCCCTTTTTCAGATAACTCGATAGAGGATTCCTCAATATTCTCTAAATTATATCCTTTCTGGTGGATCTTCTTTGTGTATACTTGGTCTAGTCTAGTGCTTTTGGTTTTTTGGTTTGTTTTATTTTTGTTTTTAGCTCTGAAACATTTACTAAATGAGAAAGCAAAAGCTGTAATAACAGTCATATTATACTTCCTAAATAGAAGGCCAAAGTATAAAAAAATAAAACTTAATATTCCACACATGTAGGTCACATTCTGCCACCTATAGTGTTCTTGTTTTTAAATTATATTTTCTTTTTTATTTTGAATGTCATCAGCAAAAACAAACATTTCAAAATGCAAAGAGCAATAAAGAGATTTGTATAAGAAACTGTGAATTACCTATCTATTTATCTATCAATCACTTAGTAAAGTAGTTTAAAACTGCTACATATGCTTTTGTCCCCTTCCACACTTATTTCTTCTACAGCTAGTTGCACAGTGGATAGAGCTCCTGAGTTCAAATCTGACCTTAGACATTTTCTAGCTGTGGGACCCTAGGCAAGTCAATTTACCTGTTTTCCTCAGTTTCCTAAACTGTAAATTGGGGATTATAATAGCACCTACCTTGTAGAGTCATTGTGAGGATCAAAGGAGATAATATTTGTAATATGTACTTAGCAGAGTGCCTTAGCACACAGTAGGCACTATATAAATACTTCCCTTCCCTTCCCCCTTCTATGCATTAAAAAATATGTTTATATTGATGCTCTTTCCTAGTCTTGATCATAAACCCTCCCTTGTCACAAATAATTCAACAGATTGTTCATATATGTGAATACATCCAATCCATTATCTTTCCATTAAAAGGTAGGAAGTAGTCATTATTGTTCCATACTTTGATCAGAGTTGTGAAATTTTAATTCCTTGATATTATTAGCATTGTCATTATGCAAATAGTTCTCCTGGTTCTTCATATTTCACTCTATTCATTTATTCAAGCTTTCTCATGTCTTGCTAAATCTGTCATATTTATAATTTCTTATGGTAAAATAATATTTCATTGCATTTATATCCCTCAGTATGTTTAACCATAACCCAATTGGTGGTCATCTATTTTGTTTCCAGTTCTTTGGTACTACAAAAAGTGCTGCTTAAAATTTTCTTGTACATATAGGTCCTTTCCTTCTATCTTTGATAGCCGTGGGGTATCTAGTCATAATAATAACAATAAATAGCATTTATATAGCACCTACTATGTGCTAGGCACTGTACCAAGTGCTTTACAGATACTGTCTCATGTTTATATTCACAACAACCCTGGGAGAGAGATGTTATTATTATCCCAATTTTACAGCTAAGGAAATGGAGGTAAACAGAGGTTAAATGACTTGCCCAACATCACACAGCTAGTAAGTATCTGAGGACAGATTTGAACTCTGGTCTTCCTGACTTCAGGCCCAGTGCTATCCGCTGTGCCATGTAGCTGTCTCTGATACAAGTAAAAAGTATAATTATACTTTTTCTTTCTAATATCTAATAATCTAATTATCTAATCTTTCTAATATCATCGATGGATAAAATAATTTGTTATAAAAAGCTTGATAGGTCTTTGCTATTTTTTTCATCTGT
This sequence comes from Vombatus ursinus, assembly GCF_900497805.2. NCBI lineage: Eukaryota > Metazoa > Chordata > Mammalia > Diprotodontia > Vombatidae > Vombatus > Vombatus ursinus. Next base: position 14,079,743 of record NW_020954639.1, on the reverse strand, counting down.
TTGTTGGCATCCTTCCAGTTTCAACCTTAAATACTCTCAGTATGATTTGTATTCATTGGGTTTCTTGCTAAATTTTCCATAAGCTTGTTTTCTCCTTCACTGTTCTTTAATGCTTTATGAGGTGATATTATTCACAGTCTTTTACCATCCTCTTCCATAAGATTTTATAAACTGGTATTACTCTTGGCTGCCATACCTCCCCACCTGGCAAGGAGATGAAATGTTTTCCAGCTAAGACTGTTTTTAGGCTCTTTTGGCCTCTTTGTTGTGGTGTCTGCTTTAGGATATGGTGATGGCCTGCATCAGCAGCACTTCTTTTAATTACTCACTTTTTGGCATCGAATTGTATTTAAATAATTCAGGTTCAGGTTGTATCAATTGTGCACCATATCTCTCCATTTTTATTCTTCTAATTTGGCATTGATTTTTATCTTTTGTCTAACAGTTTGATAGTTTGGCTACATATATACAGATATTTTGGAGATAATAATATTAAACATTTATATAGCACTTACTATGTGCCAGGCATTATACTAAGTTCTGTACAGTTATTATCTCATTTAATCCTCACAATAATCCTGGGATGTAGGCGCTGTTACTATGCACATTTTAGAGATGAGGAAACTGAGACAAACAGTGGTTAAGTGACTTGCCTAGGGTCACACAGCTAGTAAGGATCTGAAGATGGATTTGAACTCAGATCTTCCTGACTCCAGCCTTGGCACTCTATCCACTACGTCATTTAGTTGCATATTAATAACATTCATTTTCTGTTTGTTTAAATAAGTTTTATGGAAGAATCAACTGAGACTTCACCTTAAAAACTATACATAGGTTATTACTAGTACCATACTGAAGCCTTTTAAACATGGTAGACCCTTCCAGAATTTGTGCTCTATCTGCATAGCCTTTAAGGACCCAGGGCACCATCATGAAGCATCAGTACAGGATTCGTGAAGGGCACAAATAGTGATAGTACACAATAATACAGGGTACATATAAGTGCCCATAGGAGGGTACAGGGTCTATATAGAGAGGGTAGTTAGGAAAGGGTGTAGAAGGGGTTAGTATGGGATAAGATGAAAAGGCTAGTTGGAATCAGATTGTGGAGAGTGTTGAATGTGGTTCTTAGTAAATACTAGGGATCCACTGAATGTTTTTGAGCAGTGGTAGAACAGAAAGAATAAGGAACATAAATCTGGTAGCAATAGGAAAGATTGTTTGAATGGGGAGAAGAATATAAGTGGGAATATTAGGTAGTAGGGAGTTTGTTGTTGTTCATTGTGTCCAATTCTTTGTGACCCCTTGGACCACGGTTTGCCAGGCCCTTCTATCCCCCCCTATCTCTTGAAGTCTTTCCAAGTTCATATTTGTTGTTTCCATGATGGTCTCTGTCCATCTCATCCTCTGGCGTCCCCTTTTCCTTTTGCCTTCAATCTTTCCCAGCATCAGGGTCTTTTCCAATGAGTCCCAACTTCTCGTTATGTGGCCAAAGTATTTAAGCTTCAGCTTCAGTATGTGACCTTCCAGTAAATAGCTTGAATTAATTTCTTATTAGTCAGAAGAGCTGGGATTAAATCCTGGCTTGGACATTCATTACCTATAAGACCATGGGCAGACCACTTTACCTGAGTTTCAGTTTCCTTATCAATAAAATGGAGTTAGTGTTGCACAAAATTATTGTGAGGATGAAGGATTGAAGGTTGATCGAGGATGGAAGATTTTATTGTTATTGTTGTTGGCAGCTACGTAGTGCAGTGGATAGAGTGCCAGGCATAGAGTCAACAAGACTCATCTTCCTGAGTTCAAATCTGGCCTTAGACACTTACCAGCTGTGTGACTCTGGACAAGTCACTTAACCTTGCCTGCCTCAGTTTCCTCACAAAATGAGCTGGAGAAGAAAATGGCAAGCCACTCTAGTATCTCTGCCAGGAAAACCCTAAGTGGGATCACAAAGAATCAGACATGACTGAAAACAATTGAACAGCCACAAAAATTGTGAGAATCAGAGATAGCTTAGGTCAAACACTTCTAACAGTGCTTTATAGATGTCAGTTATCATTATAAAATTATGTACTTTGGTGTATGGTATGATACAAATCAAAGCCCTATTTCTTTTAGGCACAAGCTAACTTCCTTCAGCACTGGAAAATATGGACCTGTGGTCCTTTTATAAGCTTGCTTCCCTTTTGTGAAGGTCAATCCATCAGCAGACTTTAAGTGCCTACTATGTGCCAGGCACTGTGCTAAGCATTGAGCACAGAAAGAATGATTAGAACCAAGATTCTCTTTGTAGTGCTTAAAAATGCACAGATTCCTACGGTCCCAATGATTTGCCAGGGGAATAAATTGCCAAGACGAGAGTGAGTTTTAACTAAGATATTGTTCAAAAGTTGGAGATGCCACCATTTTCTTGGGTTCAAAAAACCTCATTCTGACACTGGAGAAACTGAGGTACAGAGTACTCTAATAGTAATCTTAAATCATTGTAAGAAATTCAGGCACTGAACCGGGAATAGAAACCAATGTTTCTGAATCCTTATATACTATGTCCCATTCTTTCCCAGGAATATTTCTCCATTATGTGGTGGATGCTAAGGAAGATGTGGCCTTGCTGGTACTCTAACAATCTCTGCTGTGTCAGCCTAGCTTTAAAAACATGTCAGAAGAACTTTATGGTGAAGTGAACTTTCTAGGATTTAGAAGCAGCATAGTGTAGTAGAGAGAGCTGGATATAGAAGCTATGATCAATACAATGACCATTCATGATTCCAGAGGACTGATGATGAAACATGCTCTCTAATAAGAAAGGTGACAGGTTCAGGGTGTTGAATGAGTCATGTTTTTATATACAGCCATTGAGGGAATTTGTTTTGCTTAACTGTACATATTTGTTAGACAAAATTTGTTTTTCTTTCTTTTTTTTCCCCAGAGGGGTGGGGAGGTGGAAGGGAGAGGAAATAGATTTATATTAATTTTTTAAGAGAGGTGGGAGCAGTGCTATAGATATAGAATGTTGCATGTATTTGCAGATGAGGTCCCTGAATTATTAGATTTACTTGTTTTACTTTGTTACAAGAGACCACTCACAAAGTGGGGAGTGATCTGTAAATGTTTGTAAAGTAAAAACAACATATCAATAAAACAAAAAAATTTTTTTTAAAGACTTGGGTTCAAATTCTGCCTATAATATATACTGGTTTGTGGCTCTGGGAAAATCATTTAATCTTCTTGGGGCTCTAGGTCATTGGTGTCAAACTCAAACAGTAATGGATCCTTGGAGCCTCATATTGACTTAGTTTAAAAATGTAGTATTACTGACATTTTATCGTATTTTTATTTACCTTGTTAGATATTTTGGCTCTGTGTTTGACACTTCTGCTCTGACAAATATCCAAGAGTATAGGTTGCAGAGAGGACACTGTACCTGCTTTGGTGGAAGGCAACTTTCTCATCAGGCATTCCTCATACCAACTAAATCACAGGTGCAGGCCCATTCCATTCCTATAAAACTGCCCAGAAATCATCAGGGAAATTATGAGTATAGTCCTTGTTTTTTCTCAAAAACTGCCTCCCAGCCTGTTTGCCATCCTCAGACTTATACATCACTGAGAGAAACAAAGCAAGCCTGCTAAAGAGGACTATTTACAAAGTATGTCTCTCTGGGTTCTATATAATCACTATAAAGTAGGCTCATGTTATAGTACATGTAACATTCTTTATCCCGTGTGTTATGAGTTGAGTTCAAAATTGAGTGTTCTGTAGAACAGCTTATACAGTCAGGACCCCACCTGATCACATCAGGACATTTTGAGCAGCCAATAGTGCAACCCAACGCCAGAAATCAGGAGTAGAATTACTGGATTTTAAGGTTATTTAGGGGTGGGGTGTGTGTGTGTGTGTGTGTGTGTGTTCATGTGTCTAATTCTCCAAGACTTTGTTATAGTGCATATATATGAGCATAAAATTTCAGGTCCCCAGAAAACAGATTTCTGACATAGAGGCTAGTCCAGGTTTGGGGTCGTACTCAGCACATTTTCCCACTAGAAATGGGGAGGATGGTGCTTTATACATCAGAGGTTCCTCTTCCTTTGTGCCTTCCTTTATAAACTCCATACTGGGCTGCTTGGTTGGAGAAGGGATAAATATAAATTAAGAGAAACATTAAATATGAATATTTTTAATATAAAAAAACCAACTGCTATTAGGAATGGTTTGGGTTTTTTTTTTCAGTTTGTATTCAGTTAAGGTTGAAGGAATCCTATTTTAAGCCACTAGAAATATAGAGTTTGGGGTTAGAAAGACCTTCGAGATGTTCAACTCAACCCTTTCATTTTCCACAGGAATGAACTGGATGAGAGAGATTAATTAGCCTGCCTGTGACCCCATAGCAAATTAGTGCCAAAGGTAGAACTAGAACCCAGTTCTCCATTTGTCTAGTCCAGCAGTCTTTCCATATAGACTGTACCATATTTTGCATCATTAATTAGAAAGCATTGACCTGGGCACATGGGTAGAGTTAGACTGTGAGGCAGGTGTCACCTGGCAAGTTGCTCTCCAAGGGGCCCACACCTGGACAGGAAGCATAGATCAGTAGATCTGACTAACCATAATGATATGTTTATACTATTCACTCTAGAATCCAGCATAACACAGCTCCATCTTGGATCCCATCCAAACGGGTTTAGTTACTGAAGTAATGAAAGGAACTCATTATAGGACTGTTTGACCTATAAAGTGGTCCCTCAACATAAGTCCCCTAGGACAGCATTAGAGTGAGGCTGAATAATGGAAAAATCATCCTACCTAATAAGGCCTTTTAGCATAGAATCTAAGATGATAGACATTTAAATATCAACTTGATTTATCAGAAGTCTTCGGTAAAGAGGAAATTAACTTCGCCTTTCTGTCCTATGTCCAAATTTATAGCATTTTTATTTCCCCTTGTGTTTTGCAAGGGGAAATATTATGTAAATTATATTCGGTGAAACTTGCTACCTGAGCAGGACCGAAAGGCTTCCCCACCCAAAGGTTTTCCGCTTAAATGGGCGTGACTTGCTCAAAGATACTCAAATAGAGGCTTAAGTTAGCAAGGGAATAAGTTGGGTAAGGTGAAACTATTCCTAGACTGCAAAATACCAGCAGAGGCAAAGTCAATAAGCTCCAAAGGCAAATAGAGTGAAGAATTCTTAGGCATCAGGATTTTCTCCTTGCCATTGGGGGAAAGATTGTATTTTATACAAGTAAGCTGTTTCCCTTTCTATAATCCTATGTGGACTTAGCTAAATCAGCAACTAAAAGAAACAAGACGTTTAATAAAGAAAGCTTTGTGGGTAGTCTAGAGAGGGCTTTAAAGAGTTTGCACTCTTTAAGTTTTCGTTTTGGGAAACTAATTCTCCATATTTGAATTTTCAATGGTTTCTGATGCTTTACATATGGTTGAGAGACTTTGGATAAACATTATATTTGGAGGCAATGCTTCAAGTCTTTTTAAGTGATAAAAGTGGTGTTCAAGTCATAATATGCCCTGTAGAGGGTGGAGGCAGTGGTGGAAATCCCCATTTATGTGATTGCTGAGCCTGACTTCAGGGAGAGCAGAGCCAATAGTGGTATTCTGGAGCTTTGGGGCCCTGGCTCCATCTTAAAGTGTGATATGGTGGTCAAAGGAGTTAATGGAATCTGGGTCTAATTGAGAGGCGTAGTTTCTGCAAATGAGGAGGTATTCCCCCCTCTCTGTTTTGCACTGTTCAGACCACATATGGATCATTGTATTCAGATTCAGTCCTGGATGCCACATTTTAAGAACTGCATTGTTAAGTTAGAACATACAGTGGGAAGCCAGCTGGGGTGGCAAAGGGCCTTGGATCTAAGCCACAGGAACAGTGGTTGAAGGAACTGAGTTGTTGAACCTAGAGGAAAAAGACTTAGGGTAGTGGACATAATAGTGTCTCCTATTTGAAAGCCTGCCGTACATGAGATGGATTAGGCAGCTAGGTAATGCAATGGATAGAGTTCTGGACCTGGATCAAGACTTCATTCCTGGTGTCAGGAATACCTGAGTTCAAATCTAACTTCAGACACTTATTGGGTGTGCTGTGTGACCCTGAGCAAATCACTTAACCTCCATCTGCCTTGGTTTCCTCATCTGTAAGAAAGGGATAAATAATAGTACCTACCTCATAGGGTTGTTGTGAGGATAAAACGAGATATTTGTAAAGTGTTTTGCAAATCTTAAAGTATTATATAAATGCTAACTATCCTGATCATCAATCATTTTCATCATTATCATTAGATTTGTTCTATTTGGCTATAGAGGGTGGAACCAGGAGCAGTGTGGAGAAGCTGTAAAGAACCAAATTTAGAGAAAAATTTCCTTATATCTAGAGCAGGGGTTCTGACCCTTTTTTGTGTCCTGGACCTCTTTGGCAGCCTGGTGAAGCTAATGGGCTTCTTCTCAAAATAATGTTGTAAATGCACAAAATACATAGACTTACAAAGGAAGCCAATTATATTGCTATACAGCTAGGTCCTGATTAGGGCAAATAAGGCATCCCATGAAGGATTCATATTGTTTGAATAGGAACTGCATATGTCCATTGGGCTGGAACCAGTGACCGTATTTTACATGTAATTGTAACTCCAACAGTATAAATTTGAAAAATGCCCCTGCTTCATAGCACTCATCAGGACCCGGCTGTACGGTTATCAAAACTTAAAACAACAACCACCACAACCAAGGTCATTGATTCCAAATGAAGGACTCCTGATCTGAAGCTGCACTCAAGTGAACAGGGTGCTTATGGGGGCAGGACTGGATTCCTGCCACCAGAGGTCTTTGAGTAAATGCTGGAAGACTGGGTCCTGATGGGTACGCTGAAGAGGGGATTTTTGGTGGGGTATGGGTTAGGCTAGATGGCTACTGAGGTCTGTTCCTACTCAGAAGTTCTGTAATTCTTTAATTATTTATCTGACAGAAAAGGAAAATGGACTTCTGGTGCCAAGATGGCAGCATGAAGAAGAAACCCTCTGAAGCCCTCCCAGATTCCCCTCTAAACAACTAGAAAACTGCCTCACAATTGGTCTAGGAGCATGGAAATGCTTACCAACTGTGCAGGAAAGGTCTATCTCACTGGGGGAGGAGGGGAGCTAGGTCTAAGAGCAGCAGTAGCAGCGGTGGCAGCAGGGACCTGCAGCAAGGCTCCAAGTCTGGGGCAATCCATCAGTGAGGTCCCACCTTCCTGCACACCAGCAGCCCCTTAGGCAAGTGAGCAGTCTGTGCAGCACAGCAAGGACCCACCTCAGAGACCCTACCCCCAGCACAAGCCACCAGCCAGGCCTTGACCCCATTGCTGACCAGTAGTGAAGCTTCTCCCTAGAGCTCGCCAACAGTGAGACCTCACCCCTGGGGCCTACCAGCAGAGAGACCCTGGTTCCATAGCAGCCCAGTAGCAAGGCTTCACCCCTGGAGTAGGCCAGCAACTAAACCTCACACCCAGGGGAGGCCAATAGGAAGGCCCCACCCCCCAGTACAAGCCAGATGGGAAGCCTACCCTGCAGAGAAAGCAAGCAGCTAAGCCTTGAAGCCCAGTGAAAGCCAGTAATAAGGCCCAGAAACCCAGAACAAAAAGCTTGGGGCAGTGCAGGACCAGAGCCTAATTCTCACATAAAAAAACCAAGTCAGGAAAAAAGGCAGGAAAAAAAAATGAGCAAAAAACAAACAAACAAACAAAAAAAAGAGCTTGACTATAGGAAGCTATTATGGTAATGGGGAAGATCAAGGCAAAAACTTAGAGAATAATAGTGTAAACATAGTTACATGTGAAGCCTCAAAAAAAATATAATTTGGTCTCAGGCCCAAAAAGAATTCCTGGAAGAGCTTAAAAAGGATTTTTCAAAGCAAATTAGAGAAGTAGAAGAAAAATTAGGAAAAGAAATGAGAGTAATGCAAGAAAATCATGAAAAAGAGTCAATAGCATGGGAAAAGATACACAAGAATTTACTGAAGAAAATAACTCCTTAAAAATAGAATTGGACAAATGGGAAAGCTAGTACAAAAGCACAGAAAGTCAGATCTAAACAATTGGGAAAATATTAATTGCTCATGGGTAGGCCGAGCCAATATAATAAAAATGATAATTCTACACTAAATTAATCTATTCAGTGCCATACCAATAAAACAATCAAAAAATTATTTTCTAGAGCTAGAAAAAATTCATCTGGAAGAACAAAAGCTCAAGTATATCAAGGGAATCAATGAAAAAAAATGTGAAAGAAGCCATACAAAATGATCTGGTACTGGCTAAGAAATAGAGTTGTGGGTCAGTGGAACAGATTAGGTACAAATTATATTATAGTAAATGCCCATAGTAATCTAGTATATAATAAACCCAAAGATCCAACCTTTTGGAACAAAAACCCATTAGTTGACAAAAACTTCTGGGAAAACTGGAAAATTATATGGCAAAAACTAGGTATGGATCAACTAGGTGTGGTAGGATAAGGTCAAAATGGGTACATGATTTAAACATAAAGAGTGATGCCATAAGCAAATTTAGAGATCATGGAATCATTTATCTGTCGCATTTATGGATAAGGGAAGAATTTAGGACCCAAAAAGATATAGAGAGCATTACAAAATGTAAAACATAATTTTGACTATATAAAATTAAAAAGTTTTGCACAAATAAAACCAATGCAACCAAAATTATAAGGAAAACAGAAAACTAAGGGGAAAATTGCAACAAGTGTCTCTGAAAAAGGCCTCGTTTCTCAAATACATAGAGAACTGGGTCAAATTTATAAAAATACAAGTCATTCTTCAATTGATAAATGGTCAAAGGATACTATCAATGCATTAGTGTCCCAGTTTTCCCACATCTTCTCCAACATCCAACATTTTCCTTTTTTTGTCATATTAGCCAATCAGATAGGTGTGAGGTGGTATCTCAGAGTTGTTTTAATTTGCATTTCTCTGATCAATAGTGATTTAGAACATTTTTTCATATGACTATAGATAGCTTTGATTTCTTTGTCTGAAAAAGTTTTTTTGTCTGTTTTGTAGCCCAAAATGACTAACATAGAAATATGTTTTGCATGACTGCACATATATAACCTATATCAAATTGCTTGCCTTTTAAATGAGGGGAGAAAGAGAGAATGTGAAACTCAGAAATTTTTTTAAAAGTTAAAAATTATTTTTACATGCAATTGGAGAAAATATTAAATTAAAAATATTTTTATCTGACAGGACTATGCAGGATTGAAAATTAGTTGTGACAGGTACAATTATCAAATTGTAAATCTCACTATGATACTTCAAGGATCTGTGATTTTGTCAGTGTGGCCACACTGTCTACTGATGCAAGTCACAATTCCTCTATTCCCTAGGGGAGAGGGGTCAAACATGAGGCCAATGGGAATTATGCAGCTCACCACACTCCTACAAACAAATTAAAATGTAATTGGGAAATATTTAACAAGATAAATAGAAATACAATGAAACATAAATGTTATTACAATTTAAGACTAAGTCGATCTGTGGCCCACAATGATCCTTATGTACCATTTAGTGGCCCAGTTTCTATTAGAGGTTGACACCACTGCCCTAGGGGACGGTCTCAATGAGTAACTGTGACCCCAAGTATTCATTTCCTTGTGGCCCTCCAAATTTAGGTAGGCTGGTTCTCTGATAATGGACATACAGTATCACTGGTCCCCTAGGTAAAGCCTTTTCAATTTAAGATCATAGCACTTAGAAGTAGTAGGCATAGAATTACAGCATGGTGAAGTAGCTAGTATCAGAATAACTTGAGTTCAAATCTTGCCTTAGATATTTAGTGGCTATGTGACCCTGGACAGGTCATTTAACCTTCTTTGAGCTTTAGTTGCTCCGTCTGAAAATGGGGTCTACTGGTAGTAGTTACATCACAAGGCTGTTGTGAGAATGAAATAAAATATGTTCAAAAAGCATTGTCTACCTTCAAAAGCAATGTAAATGTGAGCTATTACTGAGAAGTCATAAGGCTAGAAGAGGGAAAAATTATCTAGCCCTGGGGTTCTTAACCTGGTATCTGTGAACTTGATTTTTTTAAAAAAAATTTTAATGTGATTGGTTTATGTGTAGTACTGTGCATTTTATTTTATACACTAAAAAACATTATTTAGAGAAGATCTCTATGGACTATGCCAGCCTGCCAAAGGGTTCTATGAGCCTAAAAAGGTTAACAGCCCCTGACGTAGCCCAACCCTCTCATTTTACAGATGAAGAATCAGACCCAGAGATATAAAGTGATTTGTCTAATATTAACACAGGCAATAAATGGCAAAGTGCTTATTATGAATCATGAAGGATATAAAACCTCACCTCCACTTCTTAGAATACCTAATTTCTTTCAAAGTGCCAGGTCTGGAGTCAGGAAGACCTGAGTTCAAATCCATCATCAGACATTTATTGGCTGTGTGATCCTGGTCAGGTCACTGTTTGCTCAGTTTCCTTGTCTGTAAAAGACGGATAATAATTGCCTCTACCTCCCAGGGTTGTTGTAAAGATCAAATGTGAGAATATTTATAAAGCACTTAGGACAGTGCCTGGCACATAGTAGGTGCTATATAAAGGTTAGCTATTATTAATAATGATAATGATGGTGATGACGATGATGAAGCTGATGATGAAGATGATGATAATGGCGATGATGAAGATGAAGCTGATGATGTTGATGGTGATGATGATGATGATCATGATGGTGGTGGTGGTGATGACTGTCTCCTACATGAGACCTTTCCTGATCCTCCAGTTGCTGGTGCTGCTCCCTTCCCATTACCTTACAATATTAGATTTTAAGTTCCTTGAATGTAGGAATAGTTTCATTTCTGTTTTTGAACCCCGGGTGCCTAGCTCGGGACCAGACACATAGTAGGCACGTCAGAAATTCTTTCTGATTGATCTAGATGGTAAGTAGGAATCAAACTACTCTTCTTAAGAAGCAAATTTATTTTCCAGACGCTGGTGTCTTGGAAAAGGAAGTTTAAGTTCTAATACTCTTGGTAAAGCATCTTTAAGAAACTGACACCTGGGGCTTTCTCAGGCCCAAAGTTTACCCATGAAAGCAGGGCACAACCCTGTTGTTTATACAGAGGAATCCCTATGGGCCCCTCATGCTATAAAAGACTTCTTCACCTCCTCTCCTCATCCTTCCCCAAGGAAGGAGTGCTCTTAGGCAATAGGGCCAGAACAGCAGGAACATCTGGCCTTTGGGCCTCATCTGCCTCCTCACTGGTCCTCTGGCTTTGGTGTTACTCCTTCTACCTTTCAGCCCATAGTTTCCTCCACCTCTGACAAAGGCTGAGTAATGTTTGGCATTTTCTTCACAAGCTGAGTGGGTGGATCAAAAAAGGGAGCCTGAGTCTCCCATCTCATCTGTGGAATGACTTAATTATCCTTATTTTACAACTGGAAGTGCAGAGCTCCCTTTCGAAGTCAGTAGTGGAGCCCAGGTATGCTGAGGTGGAATTCATCGCAGCCGGGACTCAGAAATGTAGGGTAAACCCCACTTCCTCATGGCAAAACTATGGGGGTGGCAAGCTATAGAGGGTAGTGAACTATGAAATAGGAGGACTACGTCTTTGGTGTATCTCATCTTTCCTTTCTTTTGTCCTCTTTCATCAATGAGCCTCCAACAAAGCCTGGAAAAATCTGGTCGTTAACACTTCAGTATGAATTATTTTATTTATTGTTTTACCTCTAGTGCACCCCCTATGGGCTACTTTTCCAACTGGTACTGCCAGGATGAGTCCCCAGAAGGTGGCCAAGATCTTGAGAGTTAGGGTTAACCTAAATATATAGGATATAAATATAAAGGAATTGTGAGAAAAGTGGGTGCAGAGTGTAGTGGGGCATATGCCAAGGAAGTTGCTCACAAATCCAGAACTGTAGAATCTAGAACTCCTTTTTTTCCTGTGGAGTCATCTCCCGCTCTCTTCCGATCCTAGACTCAGGTTGTACTTAATAAATGTTAGCTGACCAACTGATAACATTTCCAACACTACAGAAACCACTGGGTCAGACAATAAAGAGAGATATATTGCCTCCAGGAGGCCTTTACTTGGAATGGGGTGGGCATAGAGTTGGGGATGTTAGAGATTTGCTCCCTCCTCCCAGTAACACAGTTGGATAGCTCATCAGCTATCTGAGTTAGAATCCTAGTTGTTACTTAGTGGTAGTGTGACCTTGGGCAGACTTCACCATCATGGGCCTCAGTTTCCTCATCTGGAAGGTTGAACTCAGACCGTATGGACAATGCCAGATTCAGGGTCAGGCAGGTCTGAATTTGAATCCCTCCTCTGACATGAACACGTGGCTCTAGATGAATTACCTTATATGACCTTAATTGTCTCCTCTTCAAAATGAGGATAATAATGCTTTTAGTGAGACTCAAATGAATATATAAAGTCCTTTGTAAACCTTAAAGCACTATATACATGACAGCTTTTGTTGTTATCTTTGTCTCTTTTCAGCTTTAAATCTTGTGATCTTAATTGTCATCTTAGCATGAAGAAGGCACCTGACCTCAAAGGAATAAGATATAGGTCAGGGATGTTTTAGTGGTGAGGATCAGCATGGCAGCAACAGTCTGGTGTGTCTGCAGAGGTAGAATAGGGTTTCCATTAGAGAAAGCAGACTTAGGAGGGGCCCTCTGGTAAGGGCCATGGGTGCTTGATAGCTCACATGTGAGGACAAATCCTACATAATGGGACTCCTTCCTGGGGTTGCTGCAAAGGGAAAAGATATTAAGAGGAGACAAAGTACCCATCTTGCAATTTTGCCCCAAATTGTCCTGATGCAAGGCCCAATATCATCGATGCTATTTTATCCTCAATCCATGCATGAATTCCAGGGAGATATTTATGAAATGAATGGTAATAGGACTAGAAATAAAGTGGGTACTTATCCCCTAGGGAATAGCTAAACAAACTCTAGTACAAAATTATGATGAAATATTATTGGGTAATAAGGAATTCAGAGAAACATGGGAAGATTTGTATCAACTGATGCAGAATGAAAGAGGAAAAACCTGAAGAAAAAAGTACATAATGACTGTCACAGTGTAAATGAGAAGAACTCCAGGAAGTCCAACTCTGAGTAATGGTAAACACCAGCTCCTGGTCCCAGAGAACAGATAATCAAACATATCTCCCTCCTCTTGTCAGAGAGGCAAGGGATTTACAAGGTGCTGCATCTATGGTGAAACATGGTCAGTTGTTTTTGTTTAAGTGTTTTTCTTTGTTATTAGAGAAGGCTCAGTTCCTAGGATGGGGGTGGGGATATGGTTGGGGGTTGGGCAAGAGAATATATCCAGAAGTTACTGCGTTGCAAAAACAAAAGCACCAACAAAACCTTATTTTTTATTTTTTAAATGAACAGGCTGGATTAGATCAGATGACTTCTGAGGTTCCTTCCAGCTTTAACATTCCATGCACTGTGTCTCTAATAGGTTCCTGATGATGGTGGCAACAGTGCCAGTGTCCAAGAAGCAAGGGAACCTCAGCAACCAACACAGAAAATGACAACAACAATAATAATATCTGTTCCTACAATGTTTTCCAGTTGCAAAGCAGTTTGCATAAACTCTCTCATTTGAATTTCGCAACATTCCTTCAAGCTAAGTAAAGTGTCTGTCATGGCTACTGGAATAACCAGGAGCTACCACCCAAGGTGCCTGCAAAGTAGCTTAGAAGTGAGGTCCTTGCTAGGTGGCTGTCCTCAGGCCTCATACTATGCTTTGTCAAGGCATGAGGGCTGTCCAGCATACGTTTATGCCCTCAACCGGATGGAGATGAATGGCAAAAAATAGAGTCTGCTATTTATGTTACTGTCAATTCTTGCTTCTGAGCAGTGTGATTAGCTCATGAGCTCCTTGAGGGCAAAGACTCTATATAAAGACTTCTCTTTGTATCCCTAGTACTTATCACCATGCCTGATACTTGCTGTTCAGGTGTTCAGTTGTTCAATCATGTCTGACTCTTTGTAATCCTGTGGACCGTAGCCCGCCCATACCATCCATGGGGTTTTTTCTCTGCAAAGACACTGGAGTGACTTGCTGTTTCCTTTTCCAGTGGATTAAGGTACACAGAGGTTAAGTGACTTGCCATTTCCTTCTCCAGCTCATTTTACAGGTAGGGAACCTGAGGCAAACAGGGTGAAGTAACTTGCCCAGGGTCACACAGCTAGTAAGTATCTGAGGCCAGATTTGAACTCAAGTCTTTCTGAGTCTAGGCACAGCGTTGTATCCACTGAGCCACCTAGCTGCTTCAGGTGCTGGTACATAGTAGGCACTTAATAAATGTTTATTGACTGTCAGTGTGGTACAGTGGAAATGGCACTGGCTTTAGAGTCGGAGGACCTCGTCAGAGGACCAGACATTCTATGTCTGATGCTTGGTGCCCTTTGACCTTGTCAAGTGCGTTAATATCCTTTGGGTCTCAGTATCCTCATCTCAAAAATGAAGAGTTTGGAATAAAGGGCCTCCTACGATTTTTCCAACTTTAGATCTATGCAAAAGATCTAATGGGGTCCAGGAATGAGCATGAGATCGGGAGACAGGAGAGAATGTTTCTATTCACCAATCATAGTGCGGGGCTCATTAATTTAGACTCTGTCCTCCCCTTTGCCTACCTTTTCATTCATGTCACTAAGTATTAAAGTTTTGTCGTCGTTGTTGAGTCGTTCAATCTTGATCAACTCTTCATGCCCCATGCACCATAGCATGCCCGGCCCTTCTATCACCGTCTCCCAGAGTCACCATCTCCCTAAACTCCTGTTCATTTCTTCCATGACACTATCTAGCCATCTCTTCCTCTGTCATCCCCTTTTCCTTTTGCCTTCAATCTTTCCCAACATCAGGGTATTTTCCAGTAAGTCCCATCTTCTCGTTATGTGGTCAAAGTATTTAAGCTTCAGCTTCAGTATTTGACCTTCCAGTGAACAGCCTGAATTCATTTCTTTAAGGATTGACTGATCTGACCTCCTTACTATCCAAGGGACCCTCAAAAGTCTTCTCCAGCCCTACAATTTAAAAGCTTCAATTCTGTGGTGCTCAGCTTTCCTTATTGTCCAACTCTCACAGCTATACATTGCTCCTGGAAAAACCACAGCTTTGACCATACAACCTTTGTTGGCAAGCTGATGTCTCTGCTTTTTAAGTACGCTGTCCAGATTTGCCATAGCTTTCCTTCCAAGGAGCAAGCATCTTTTAATTTCATGGCTGCAGTTGTCAACTGTAGTGATCTTTGACCCTAAGAATATAAAATCTAATACCACTTCCATTTCTTCTCCCTCTCTGTGCCAGGACATGATGAGATTGGTTGCCAAGATCTTCGTTTTTTATTTTTTTTTTTTATGTGAACCGTCAAACCTATACTCTCCTCTTTCACCCTCATCAAGAGGCTTCTTAATTCCTCTTCACTTTCTGCCGTCAGAGTGGCATCATCCACATATCTGAGATCTTGATACTTCTCCCAGCAACCTGGATTCCAGCTTTTCATTCATCCAGCCTGGCATTTCACATGATGTACTCTGCATATAAGTCAAACAAGGTCACAATATACAGCCTTGTCGACTTCCCGGCTCCAGGCCTGGTGCTCTATCCACTGTGCCACCTAGCTACCCAGTATATTAAAGTTTATCTTGATCACGTTTGCAATTTGTCTAATTTCTCAATAACCACACCCTCTGTAACAGATGCGGGGCACAGAAGCTGCATTTATCTTCATGACAGTTTTTGTTGCAAATGTTTATCGTGAGCACCATAACATGGAATGAGCAAATGTCCTGTGAAATGGTGTTGCTTTTTGCCTTCAGATGCATGAGAAGCTGTCTCTGCTGACTTCTTTGTCTCTCCAAGGAGATCCTGTGAGCAATCCTTTCATTTAGCTGCAATTTCCCTTTGCCTTCTAGGCACAGTGGATAGAGCACTTTGCTTGGAATCAGAAAAACTCATCTTCCTAAGTTCAAATCTGGCCTTAGACACTTCCTAGCTGTGTGACCCTGGGCAAGTCACTGAACCCTGTTTACCTCAGTTTCCTCATCTGTAAAATGAGCTGGAGAAGGAAATGGCAAACTATTCCACTATCTCTGCCAAGTAAACCCAAAATGGAGTCACGAAGAGTCAGATCTAACTGAAAATGACTGAATAACAACAATGAGATGGGTATTGCAAGTATTTTTATTCCCATTTTAAAGTTTAGGAAACTGAGACTCAGGGAACTTGCATAAGTTGCCCATGATCCCAGGGTTCATAATTGTCAGAGGCAAAACTCAAACCCAAATTTCCTGACTAAAAGTCTGGTGCTCTTTCCATTATGTCTCCTTACCTTGCTACTTATCAATTTTCTCATTCCTTCTTACCCCTCTACATATCAATTTTTCCATCTGTAAGATGGGAATCGTAGTACTTTTCTATCCTGGACACTCCATTGATATTTCATGGATCACCTCACATCCTCCCAGTTGGATATCAGTCAGTCACTCAATCTACAGGTAGTTATTAAGTGCTTACTGTGTGCCAGGTACTGTGCTAAGCTCTGGGGATTCAGAAAAGGGCAAAAACAGAGCCCAGAGAACTCATATTCTAATGGGGAGACAACATGCAAGTCAACATGTATACATGAATGTATAGATATATGTATTGTAAATGGAATATAATCTCCTTGAGGTCAGGGTCTATCTCCCCAGTTGCCAGCACCCAGTTTCCATGGAGGTACTTAATAAAAACATGTTAACTGGTTAGAGTGAATAAAAAAATGTGAAAATGCTTTGGAAATGAAAACACAATGCAAATGTGGTTACTGCTCTTTCTGACCCATTATTTCTCTAGCCACATTCAGATCATAGTATTCAGAAACTTTAGAAGCTATCTAGTCCAGCTATTCTATTTTCCTGATGAAGAAACTGAGATTAAGTGGCTTATATTACAACCAAGTAGCCAGAGATTGAGCCAGGATTTGAACCCGAGTCCTTTTGCCCGCAGTGTGGGTTTGGGTAGAGATGGGGCTCTTTGCCTACCTGATTACTTTCTCTCTTTTTCAGAGAGGGGGTGGCAAACAGGGTTAAGTGACTCGCCCAGGGTCACACAGTTAGTAAGTGTCTGAGGCCGAATTGGAACTCAGGTCCTCCTGACTTCAGACCCAGCACTCTATCCACTGCACCACCTAGCTGCACCTCTCTGATTACTTTCGAAGGACTTTATTCCTCTTTCTTGTTTCTTACTTATTTTTTATTTGGTAACACCATCTCCACACTTCAAGGTCTGGGCCTGTTGAGGCAGACAGAGGTTAAGTGACTTGCCCAGGGTCACACAACTAGCAAATGACTGACTCCAGGCCCAATTAAATGAAATCCAATTCACTAGCAAGTCAAGACATCGCCCTCCTGATGTCATTGGTCCTCTTCGAGAACGAAGGAACAACAAAAACAGCACTTTATTGTATCACTTAGCTGCCCGCTTTTCCAGATTGGGTCAAGTAGGCCTCCATTTATCCCTTATAGACTCTGATGACCTCTTCCAGAAACACAAGGAAAATCCTGAGATAGGAATTGGACTCCTCTTTGTCTGGGAAGGCCACAAGGATGGACCCTTGGGCTCTGGTATTCCTATAGCTGTTGCGATATGGGGGCTGCTAGCCATTCTTGACAGGGTCCTAGATGTTGTTCTCTTATGAGCCCGGGAGAAAGTGAACAATGGCACAGATTTGCTGGATGCTCCCATGAGCACATGACCTCCTTTCTCATTGAAGGGAAGTCTTTGCTCACTGGTTGGGAAATTTACTTGCTGAAGTTTGTAGGTTTCACAGGTTTCTGGCTGCTTCTGCATCTGTATGATTCAGTAAGATCTGATTTTTGCTTTAAAATGAAACTATTCCCAAAAGAAAATTCCACTGTGATCACAAAGTGTGATAGAGCAAAATCAAGGAGTTGGGCCCTCCAATGTTCATATTTTTCAGTCTTTCTGCCCAGAAATAGGAGAGTGTCACAAAAGAAACGCAAAGTAAGGGATTATCTCTGGAAACCAGTAACAATAACAACAATGGAAAAAAAAAAGAAAAGAAAAACCAAAACAAACCCTTTAAATTGTGGAAAAGTAGAGTAGGCTTTAATGAGGGAAAGATGTTAAACAAAATCCAGCTGTTAATTTGATGTTTTCTTGTGTTTCATGAAATCCAAATTATTCATGAAAAGGGAGGTTTCTTGGAGTGGAACCAGGGATTCACCCTTCTTGGCATCCTCCCTCTCCCCTTTCTTTTGGGCAGAGCTGCTTTCTAATTGGCTCTTGTAGTATTCCTGTAACAAGAAGAGTAGTGTGGGTACCTAGACCTGCCTGCAGGTGATGTCATGGGGAGATACCTATGGGAAATTCTGGGATAGCACTCAGAGTACCGCTAAGGATTATGAAAGCAATTAATTTCATACATATACAGGACAGGAATCTCAGCAAATAACTACTACCACCTATTATTTTCAAAAGCAGCATTTCCAGATCTATTAACTCACACCTCAACACAGAAGAAACTTTGATGATATTGAGAAGTCAGTCATCATATCCCCTGATTTCTGGCAGGACCAAACCCCTGATAGTAGATACTCATTCAAGAAGAGAATTCTCATGGAGTGTCAAGGGAGGAAGGTCACACCTATCTTGTTAGCTGCATCGGTGAAACCAATTCCTAAATGCATTGACAGATACTAAAACTAGATTGTCTCCTGAGCCTTAGCAAAGCATTTTAGGTAGAATTCAACCAGCTATAAATCCATGAAACTGCACTCTGTATCACTCTATCTTGGCTAAAAGAAAAATTCTGAAAGACTTTGTCAAATGTGTTGCGAAATACAGATTCACCGTATCCAATTCTATGATATAATTATTTGTTAGAATTATTTCAATGATGCTGTTGAGACATGTATTTCTGGAATTCCCCTTATGGAATTGATATCAGAGTCATCTTACAAGCTGCACAAGAAACCAGCTTGATTATTTTATTGTGATGTCATGTTTTTTTAACCAAAAATGATTTTAATAAGTTAATTGTCCACTTTTAAAAAGAAACCAAGCTTCATTCCAAGTAACGTTTGGCTCTCTCAAAAAATCAAATCAACTAATAATCAATCAAAAAGCAATTGTTAAACTCCTACTATGAGTTTCTAGGCATGCCATAACAGAGAGTACTGCCTCCCTGATTCAGGTCACATACAGGTATTCCATGGGTATTTCCTGTTAACTGACAAACAAACAAACAAAGTCTTTTAAATGGTTGCTGATGGGATGGTTGGGGGGGATTTCTGGAGAACATGGGAGGGTTGGGATCAAGGGGCACATGTAGGGGAGTTGGCCTTAGGTAGGAAAAAGGTCACCTCATTGTCAGACACTGGGGAAAAGAAGAGAGTGGAGAATGATGTCAAAGAGTATTGAGATGAAGAGAAGGGGAAAAAAAGGGAACTCACTGTGAATGGAATAAATTTTTTTTCCCAAAATACTAGTTCTCAACTTAGAAGGTTCAAGGAGAAAAGTTAGGAGAGCCTTGTAGAAAGAAGAAAGAAATGGAATAACTTCTTTGAGGAGTGAGTTAGGGAATTAATTAAGAAGAAATGAAAAGATTGCCTTGCTACAGTGAGAGCCTAGTTGAGGTTAGCAACAGAAAGTCGTAGGGTACCTTGTCAGAGTGGTTTGGTTATGTGACTTCTTTCATCTTTATTCAGCAGCATGTGAGCAGGTGTGGAACAGAAGGATGGTGGGAATAATTCAAGTTTGGGATTGGTAAGGGATGAACAGAAATAGCACAAGATAATAAGAGATTTGATAGTGGAGGACAGTGTGGAATTGAATGGGTTAACTACTAGAGTTGAGATTGATTGGAAAGGAAGGAAAGTGGAGTTAGGGGTAAAAGCCTGAGAAAGTGCTGAGGAGTGGAGGGATTAGAGGTATCCATAAAAAGAAAGAATATGTTTAGGAATAAAGGGCAAAGGTTGAACACCATTGAGGATATTGAAAAGAACAGACTCTGTACATGATTCTAAAAGACGAGTTGCAAAAATGTTTTGAGTAGGAGCGGCATCATTAGACTAGACATGGAGCCTCCCAAAGGGACTACTTTGGAGGGGACAATGTTCCCTCAGATTTTTGAGTTCTGTTAAGTTTGTTTAAAAAGTCAGTCTCATTACCTCCTGTGCTCTGAATGACAGAATCCCCTTGACACAGCATAGAGCCTTCAGGTGGTAAATCTCTCTACTTCTTGGATAATCCTGACTGGCTAAGCAGACTTCCTCTGTCTTGAGAGTCCTGAGACAGACTTCTCTGCCAGAGAAGAGGGCTTTAGCGTGTGAGGCAAACCCTGGTGCATACTCAAAGGGAGTGATTTGTGCTGCGTATGCCATGTTACTTTCCTTGTTTGTGCAATGTGCATTAAATTAAAAAACAAAACTCTTAGTTGTTAAGCTCTTAGTATGCCAGTCCAGAGAGCTGAGAGATATTGAGTCAGCATGTGGAGTAAATGGTAAATGAGGGGATATGATAATGCCAGAGGCTGGTTGAAGCTGCTAGCAAACTCAGGAAGAAATAAAAGAAATAAGAGATTGGGAATTTCCTGGGTGAGCCTAGAGCAAAACTGTGAAGCTAGAAACAGAGACAGGGGAGAAAGGCTGGGGGTGAGGAGGAGACTTGAAATGAAACTTGGCTGAAGAGTGGGACTCAGGCGTTATTAACCTTTTATGGATCATGGACCCAGGTGGCAGTTTGGGAAAGCCTGGAGACTTCTCAGAATGTTTTAAAATATGTCAAAATGCATAGGATTGACAAGGAACCCAATTACATTGAAATATGGTTATAAAAACACTTTGAAAAACAAGTTCACCTCCCTCAGCTCAAGAACCCCTGGGGCAGGTCATAATTCTCCTGAACTGTGGCTTTTGTCAACTGCTCTGGCTTGCATAAGATACTGACATGTTCCTTTGAAAGATGCTGGAATAGAGTGGTTAGATCAGGGAAACATAGTAACGTCCTGTAGAGAATGGGGGGGGGTTGGAATATTGGTAACAGGTCAGATCCATGTGGTCCCTTAAGGGTTAAACTGATCCTGTTCTCTCCCCCACACACACTGAATTGCCTTGAATCTACCTGTTGAGGTTTAGGGGTGCTGGTACCCTGAAATATCAAGAGCAAGAGATGCGGGTGACGCCCAAATGAATTCGACCCAAGCCTTCTTTCAGCCAAAGACGAAGTTTATTAGAACACTGATTGGGGGGAATCTGTGCTATTGGCCAGATTTTAAGAATCTGAGCACCTTAATGGCGGCCAAGGTGGATCTTACATACAGAAAGACTGTGAGAGTGGCCAAGAAGTCTGAGATGACTGTGAGGAGGGGTCTAGGGAGGATCTGGATGGGAGTAGCCAGTAAGCTGGGGTGACTGGAAGGTAGAACGCCAGGGTCCTGGACCACATGGCTAAAGGAGACTGGGGTCTAGATTGGATCAAGGAGTATAGAGGTCTAGGATGGGTCCAGGTACAGACAATGAAAGGGCAGTTAATTAACTGGAAAGGGCTGATTGCCCCAGGCAAATGCCAGGGACCCGGGCCATGTGGGAAAGTCCAGGGCTTTTCCTTTTTGGGGTCCAGATACCAAAGACATGGTCTTTTCCCTTTAGGGGTTCAGATCCCATCCCCATTATACCTATTTTGCATACACCTATATATGTGCGTATTACCTTCCACAAGTAAATTATAAGCATAATTTATAAATAAATTATAAGGGCAGGTTTTCCTTCTGTGGCTAACACATACGTTGTATATACCTGCTTTGGTTTCCCAGGGTCTGCCTAAACTTGGACCCTGTTAGTACAGAAAGCCTAGACTCCAAACAAAAACCAGAGGATCCCAGGGGATGAGATGGACAGATTGATCCCAGTGTTTCAAGTTTAGAGGGCACAGGCTTCTTTATTTTTATTTTTAACACTTTATGAAGACTCATATCATATCCCTAAAAGAGCATGAGATGGAACAATGTGGTAGGCTTTGGCTCAGTTCATCACACCTCTGGGTTAGCTTGGCTGTTATTGCCACCTAGGAATAAAAGTTCTTTGCAAAGTCAAAATCTGGTAGGTTTTGAGTTTAATGAAATAGGGTAAGTTCGGTCAATTTTGCCAATACTACTCTTTCCATACTGGGTAAATAAACTTTATATTAAATAAATTGTTTATAAATATCCTTTTATCTACAATAAATTTCATGACATATCCATTGAAACTTAAAACACATTACAGAGATGTGGCAAACTCTTTGAGAACCACTGGTACGGTGGAGTGAACTTCACACTAAGATCTGAAAACCCTGGGTTTGATTTCTGCTGTGCCATTCTGTCTAAAAGATGGCAGGCTAGTCACTTCAACTTTTAAGGCCCAGGTTTCCTCATCTATAACATGAAGGAAGTTGAATGGCTGGTCTTTAAGATCCCTTCAAATTCTGAAATTCTATGTAATGGGTCTGGCTTTATAAGGAGGCAGTACAGTATAAGTTTTCTCTCCAAGCATGATATTAGAACTTTCTTTGTTTAAGGGTCTGTTCTTTGTTATAATGATATACACCCGAGAGGGCTCATACATTAAGCCTTATCAGCGATTTCCACTTGGGTATAAATAAAGCCATTAGCTCTGTTCTTAAGAGCAAAAAGTTAGGAGTTAGATCCTTTCCTATTTTGCTAAGGATAAGAGTGAGAGGATGAAGCCTGGAATAAGAGGCGAAGAAAAGGAGGGGAAAACACCAAGGGAGAAGCAATGGACATAGAAAGAGAAGATGGGAACACCAAAGTCAAATTTCCACAATTTTCACTTGGGGAGACCCAGAGAATAGACACCTGGACCACCCCCTTTGGGTGGGTTCATTGAGTGTCATAAAGTAGCTCTGACCTTGTCACCAAGCCTTTTGCTGTGGTTGTTGTGGTGTGTGTGTGTGGTCAGAATTGAGGTACCAGCTGGCTCTAATGCTTTGGGCCAGTTCTCTTTTGAGAGCATCTTTGTGACCTCCTGCTTCTGCCAGATGCATTTGTTCCAGCTTATAGGACAGCCCAGATGCATGGTAAGCAACTCAGGGATGGTTTTGTGCTTTACTCTGGGAAGTATCTAGTTTGCTTTAGACATCATGTCTGGTCTCTGCAGAGAGACATGTGAAGTGAGCTAAAGGCTACTTCATTGATCCAGACCCAAAAGCATTTTCTAACTCCTTATCCTCTGTTTTTTTTCTCTTTCATCCAGGAGGCTTGGGACTGGATGGGGGTAATGTGAATGACTTTGGGGACCTGAGAGTGGGTGGAATCATTATCCATATCGGAAAGGGCTTTGGAACATGGAGAGGTGGCATTTATACAGTAATCCAAAGTGTACAAAGAAAGAGAGAGGAGAAAGAAAATAGACTTTGAAGTGGGGAGGGAAATGACTTCAGTACTTTGGGTGGCACTGAACCTTGCTATGAACTTCTAAATAATGTAGAGGGAAGAGAGATAGGAAGCAGGTCCCAGAGAGAAGCAAAGAATGTTGTATGGATTTTCTCAGGAGAAAAATGTCCTATAAATTTAAGGTTTTAATATCCTACACTTGAAGGATTTTAGAACTAGGAACAACCTTTGAGATCATCTTATTCAGACTCTTCATTTTACAGAAGAGGAACCTGAGTCTGGGAAAGGAAGAGCTAAGACTAAGACCCATGTGCCCCAATGCCGTCATTGTTTTTGCGAGGAGGAAGGGAGAATGTGGTCTTCGTAGTCTACTTACTAATTACTAAACTCTAGCCTCTTTTCTGTCTTTACACCCGCAAAATCAGCCCCTTTCTTTCCAGGCATCTATGACTGAGAAATACCTAAGTATTGGATTTGGTAGATAGTTTTCCAGTGATCCTTATATCCAGAACCTTTACGGTATCAAGTTGTCCTTTTTCTTCCCTGACTTAGGTTCAATGGTAGAAATTATGAAGTTTAGAAAGAACTCTTTTGTAGTTATTTCTGGTATGTTCTACAAAGCAATTTAATCCTACCCCACCCTCATCCTTATTAACCAAAAGAGAAGGACTTATCCCAATGGAAATTAAGGTATCCTGAGGCAATAAAGATCTGGATCCATTTATTGTCTTGACTAGCAGTAGCCAATAAACAGGGTCAATGGATTCTCAGTCAAAAGACTCTAAAAGTGATTTACAGGAGGACAGAGCAAAACCTCAAGTACTATAGGTATGCCTTCTTCTGATTGGCTAGAAAGTAAAAACCTGTGACATCAGCTTGACATTACATCATTTGGACCTCCTCTTCTGAAACCCTCTTAACCACAAACAAGACATATTAAATCTAGCTTTATCACAAGACAAAGGTAAAATCTGATTAGTAGATATTTTAATGAGGAGGTGAGATAAGTATCATCTAAGCTCCTTCCCATTATTGAGATCAGTTCTCAGGCAATGGGATTAATCTGCAGGCCAGTGGCAGTTGCTACAATAATTTAGAGTGATGACATTGACCTTTTGGCAAGTGTCTCTGAAATGTGGGTGATGGAGTCACTAGTTATTAGATGGTGGAGGAACTAGTTATTCGATAAAATTCGATTAAATTAGATAAATTAGATAAAAATTGAGAGAAAAGTGAGCTAAGGTTACCTGAATCAGGAGAATAGAATTGTGACCCAAGTGACCCAAGGTTGTTGTTGTTGTGTGAAGTGAATTATGATTTTCATGTTAATTGATATGATCAATGTAA
>NW_020954639.1:14042602-14054956 GCF_900497805.2 Vombatus ursinus | reverse complement strand
CTCAGACATTAACTAGCTGTTTGACCCTGGGCAAGTCACTTAACCCTGTTTGCCTTAGTTCTTCATCTGTAAAATGGGCTGGAGAAGGAATTGGCAAACCACTCCAGTATCTTTGCCAAGAAAATCCCAAATGAGGTCATGAAGAGTCAGATACGACTGAAAAAATGCCTGAACAACAACATTCATAGGGAGAGAATGAGTTGCTGCAGCAAAGATGAAAACCCAAGGACAATCTGGAGAAGTTGGCATTTTGCTGTTTCTGCTCAGAATATGCTTTGTATATAGGATTCTACCACCTCTGTGCTACCATTTACATCCAATGTGTGGCATGTAAGTTTGGCTACACATGCTGCAAATATAAGTTTCAGGATCTCTTTAAGACAGAAGCCCAGCTGCTTCTAAAGAAGGGAGCACACAACCGTGTGGCTGTACACAGAGTATGTTTCCAATAGCAATCTCCTTAATTTCCTTATTTTAGCCATGCATTGCCTATTTCATTTTTAAAATACATTTTTGGGATGTGGTTCATATATGTTTGCTATATGTGAAGATGGTTGCTATATAGCATGAGTAAGACTCCCTGGGCCTGCTGTTTCCATAGAGTAGATATTCCTTAAGATTGTGCTTTCCAGATCCCATGACATTCTGACTTCAGTCTTCAAAAGGTCCCAAGCCTACTGTGCACAGCTGGCCGAGGTTCCTCTCAGATGGGATTACGGAAAGAAATGTATTTGCAGTCTTGCAGATAGTAGCAAAACAGGTGCCTCGCTCAGGGGCCACCCACATGAAACTGCTTTTACATTTAACTTGTTCACAGTTTTTCCCCCCTCACCAATCTCTTCCCCAGAGGAGGAGGAAGAGAAAAATCTTCCTACCTGAGTATTAGAGGTTTCATTTACCCAACTGTCCTTCCCACAGAAATATGACCACCTTGGATGGAACTCATCATGAAAGGTTTGGGGGGAAAATGACTTCAGAAAAAATGAAAAAGAAAAAAAAATTGGAAAAAATAGGATGTGTTTTCCAATAACATCTTGAACTTATAACTCTGTAAAAATGTCTTTGAGACATTAATGAAACCCACATGGCAGTGACGGCCTTGATGTCAAGCAAGGAGGAGGATCACAGCTGCCTCTGTTCTCCTTTGGCTCTGTCTTCTTCATTAGATTCTCTTTTGTTTTTGTTTTTGAAGATACCTTCTGGAGCTCACATCACTTCTGGGTCTTTTCTTTGGGGAAGATGTGGTGGGACCACTTGGCTACTCCTGCTTGAAGGAGCACCCTGCTGACAACACCAGTGCCTTAGAGAGCCCACATCATTTACTTTGAGGCCCATAATGTGACCCAAATCAGGCCATTAAGATTCTTTCCAGAAATGGAGCATCTAAAACCAGTGAAAGGGAAGAGCAGCTATGCAAGTTAGCAGAGGCCCACAGGCCCACTGGGAAATTAAATGCCCTGATGAAAGGAAATCCTGGTGGCTGAAAGGCAAGATCCTGATAAAGCTTGTGATGATGATTGCCGTAGATCTGGGCTCCTTATGGGTTCAGTCTGCCACTCACGCTGCTACTGGGTCATTGATTGGTCTGTGGTTTGGGCCAAGAGAAATGTTCAGGATGGCAAAGATGAGAACTGGCTGAAATTGGGAGACTGAACCCCAATCTACCCAAGAGAGTTTGTCATCAAAGTATAAAATACTTGTTCTCCTGCTCATCTGCAAGGAAAACAATTCCAGTACAGTTAGAAAGGAAGCTGATGTTATATCTTCCATCCATGCATGGGATGCCTGTTTAGGTAAACACAGCTGCTGCTGAATTCAAGAAACAATATAGATGGATGACTGGTACTTGATTGTATTTCTACTTGGGAATGAGGTATCATGCTTGTGGACATTCAGAGTTTTCTCTCATGTTGAACGTATGGAGCATCAGTGTCTACTAGGTAAAGGAGGGGGGTAGGCAGAAATGTCTCATGTTCTGATAGTGACATCACTCAAGCACCACCTTCTACATTAAGCCTTTCCTGATCCCCTCAGCTCCTAGTGTCTCCTTCTCAAACTAGCCTGTATCAACTATTTTGTGTTTATTCTGTATACATGTCTGTATCTATCTATCTATTTTTTTATCTATCCATCTACTTATCAACTTCTCTCTCTCTCTCTTTCACTAGTACGGTGCCTGGAACATAGTAAGTATTTAATAAATACTTGATTCATGTTAGCATTTTCAACTTCGATAGTGACTGAGGACCCCATATTTCACTGACTTTACTCCTCAACCATGGCATCTGTGGTACAGGGAGGCAGTCCAGCCCATCAGAAATAATGTTGGCTTAGGAGACAAAGGCTCTAAGTACAATACTGTGTGATTCTGGCCAAGTCACGCTACCTCTTTGGGCCTCAGTTCCCTCTTTTCTAAAATGAGAGGGTTGACCTAAAGCGTCTCAACAGTCCTTTCCAGCTCTAAACCTATGGTTTCTAGTGCAATGTTAACTTTCCATTGAGGCATCAAAAAATCACAGAATTGATTGTTGACTTGGATGAAAAAAGTGCCCTTATCAGAGGTGGTAACAAATCAGTCC
Organism: Vombatus ursinus; assembly: GCF_900497805.2. NCBI lineage: Eukaryota > Metazoa > Chordata > Mammalia > Diprotodontia > Vombatidae > Vombatus > Vombatus ursinus. The sequence continues at coordinate 14,052,377 of NW_020954639.1, read as the reverse complement.
AATTCACATAATCTAAGGATATTATTGACAAGAAAAAAATGATTGGTCTATACCAAAGTATTCCTAGCAGCATTATTTGTAAGAGCTAAGGAACTGAAAAATCCATGTGTCCAACAGTAGAGGAATGGCTGAACAAATTGTGGCATGTGGATCTAATGGAATATGAGTGTGTCATAAACAGTAATAATTATGAAGATTCTCATCTTGCTGAGAAAGAAATGTGGGAAAACTTATATGGAGCATTGCAGAGCAAAGAAAACAGAACCAAAAGAACAACACATGTTACATGACAACAACAACAACAATAATAATAGCAGCAACAAAGTCTGTCAAAAAAAGCAGAATTTTTTTTTGTTTGGAGAAGGATATAGAAACAAATAGATAATTTTGTTGCTACTTTGTAAATATATAAAGTTAAAATGTGTAAAGTAGCTAATCTGAACTTAAAAATTAAATTATAGATTATTCCTATCTCAGATATAATTTTTTTTAGTTTTGCCATAGTATTTGAATATATTGTGTTTGCTGATGGTTGGTTGGTTGTTGTCCATTATTCTTGAAGAGGACCAAAATGATATCACTATGTTAGAGTCAAGTTACAGTGTGTGTGACTGTGGCTGATCAGACCAATATGAGCTTGGAATGCTCCACCACAGGTCGGGCACAAATAGTTCATGTGAACATTTGGGGTGGATTCTCTAAGTTTGCGCATCTCACATTTCTTTTGAGCTACTTCTATTCTGCTTTGCTCATAGAGCACAGTACCTTCTCTGATGTGGGCACGCCATGCTGAGCGGTCTTGTGCCAATGTCTCCCATGTCATACAATCAATTCCAAAGTTCTTAAGAGAGCCCTTGAGAGTGTCCTTGTATCGCTTTTTCTGACCACCATGTAAAATAGTCTTTTTGGCAAGTGTACATTTGGCATTTAAACAACATGGCCAACCCATCAGAGTTGAGCTCTCTGCATTAGAGTTTGAATGCTTGGCAGTTTAGTTCAAGAAATAACCTCAGTGTCTAGTATCTTATCCTGCCAGGTGATCTTCAGAATCTTCCTAAGACGATTCAGATGGAATTGATTCCGTGTCCTGGCATGGGGCTGGTATACTGTCCAGGTTTCACAGGCATACAACAGTAAGGTCAGCACAACAGTTTTGTAGACCTTCAGTTTGGTAGGAAGCCTGAAACCTCTTCTCTCCCACGTTTTCCTTCAGAACCTCCCAAATACTGAGCTAGCTCTGGCAATTTCTGCATCAACCTCATTATCAATGTGTACACCCCTGGAAAGTATATTGCCAAGGAAAGTGAACTTATCCACAGCATTCGATATTTCTCCATTTGCTGTAACCCATGGTTCCACACATGGATGTGGGTGTAGTGGTGGCTGTGTTTTCTTAGTGTTAGTTGTTAGGCCAAAACTAGCATAGGCAGCAGAGAATCAATCCATAGTTTGTTGTCTCTCAGCCTCAGAGGCTGCACTGAGTGCACAGCCATCTGTAAACAAAAAAACCATGCACCAACTCTCCTTCCACTTTAGTCTTGATGCCATGTTCATCCTCGTTGAAGGTGTCTGACAATATTGCTAAAAACATCATGCTAAAAAGTACAGGAGCAAACACACAGCCTTGTTTCACTCCATTGATGACTGGGAAAGTGCAAGAGAATTGTCCATTATCCAGAACCCTTGCAATCATGCCATTATGAAACTGACATACAATACTGATGAACTTCTCTGGGCAACCAAATTTTGCCATAATTTTCCACAAGCCCTCATGACTAACAGTATCAACGGCCTTGGTCAGATCAATGAATGTAGTATACAGACCTCTGTTCTGATGTTGGCATTTCTTCTGGAGTTGTAGGGCAGCAATCACCGTATCAACCGTTCCTCAGTCTTTTCTGAAGACACACTGGGTCTCAGATAGATGACCATCTTTCAGGTGAAGGTTCAGCCTATTGAGGAGGACTCTTGCAAGAATCTTGCCAGTAATGACTAAAAGAGAGTCCTCTGTGATTATCACAGGACAATCTATTCCCTTTACCCTTACATAGAGTTGGACAATGGAAGCATCCTTGAACTCCTGGGGGATAACCTCCTCTTGCCATATAACCTGGAAAATTTCAGTCAGCTTTTGTATGGGCAGTAGACCCCTTGCCTTGTAAATTTCATCTGGAATAGAATCAACACCAGGTACTTTGCCACACGAAAGGAGCCTAATGGCATTGAAAACCTCTTTTTCAGTTGGAAGTTTGGTTAGAGAAGGATTGACCTCAACCTGAGGTATACAGTCAGTGCTAGCATTGATTGATGATGGTCTGTCGAGAATATTATACAGGTGTTCAGTCCATCTCTCCAGGATCATGTCCTTATCACTAATAAATGTGGCTCCATCAGCACTGAGTTGAGATAAACCATAGGTCTCTGACCCATGAATAGCTTTCAAGGTATCATAAAAGTGCTTTGGATTATTATTAGTATAAAACTGAATTTCATCTGCCTTCTTACTGAGCCAAGGAACCTTCATCTCTCTAAGCTTTACTTATATTTTACTTTTGATGGAATTAAATGCTGCCTTCTTAGAGACAGATGGATGAATTGTCCTGCCGGTAAACCCTGTGAGTTCTTGTTTTTCATTTAGTAGCTTCTGAATTTCTCCATCATTTTTATCAAACCAGTCTTGATGTTTGCAAGTATTCTGACCCAGATGAGCAAATGCAGTGCAGTACACCAAATCTCTGAAAGCTTCCCACTCCTTTTCTGCTCCACTGTTGCCAACTGTGTGTTGGCTCAACTTTTCCTCCAAGTTGGCAACAAATTGTTCCCACTCAGAGAAGCACTCTAATCCATTGACATTAATTCTTCTGGTAGTTATTTTGCTTTGGGGCCTCAGCTTTTGTTGAATGTGAATATTTAGCTTGGAGAGGATAAGTCTATGATCAGTCCAGCAATCTGCTCCACACATTGCCTTCATCACTCTCACATCCTGTCTGTCTCTTCTCCTTACAATCACATAGTTTATTAAATGTCAATCTTTGCTGTGAGGGCGTATCCATGAAGTTTTATTGCATTTAGGTAAATGGAAGACAGTGTTGGTGATGAGAAGGTCATGAGATACATAAGTCTTCAGTAGCTAGTGACCATTACATTTGCTGTTTCCAATTCTATTCTTCCCAACAGTTCCCTGCCATGTCTGGTAGTCTGAGCCTACTCTAGCATTAAAGTCACCCAGAATTATAAGCTTGTCCTCTTTTCAAACATTGATGATAAGGGTCTCCAGGTCTTTATAAAATTTTTCTTTGACCTGATCATCATGGTGGGAACATCAGCATGATGATGGTGGTGTGGTATTTTCCTGCAAATGGCAATCACATTGTCATGTGCCTGTCATTCACTTCTTTTGGTAGGCATACAAGCTTATTGACTAGACTAGCTTTGATTGCAAAACCTACATCAGCTTCAAGGTTCTCCCCTTCACTGCAGCTGCTCCAGAAAAAAACAAAAAAACATGTATCCAGCTCCAACTTCAGTAAGCTTGCCTTCATTTGCTAGCCTTGTTTCACTGAGGGCTGCTATTTGGATGCGATGCCTACTGAGTTCTCTTGCAACAAGAGTTGTTTTTCTGGTCTACTGGATTTGGTGCAGTCTATAAGTGTGTGCACATTCCACGTACCGATGGTAGGCGGAATCATCTTTGCAGAAGTTTTTGTACATTTTTTTTTTTTGTGTTTTGACAACAGGGTAGGATCCCTGCCTACCATGGTAATCAGGCCAGGGTTGGGTAAGCAGACAATTTTTAGGGCACTTTTTCTAGCCCCTTCCTCACAATAGGAGGTGAGCAGTGTGATCCTTCAAAGGCTGCTTATACACCCAGGGGGCTGCCAAATCCCACTGCTGCTTCCAGTGAGAAGGCTACCCTATGGCCTGGGCCACCTGTGTGCAGGATTGTGACTACAGCTCCCAGTGTATCTGCATCTGCTGCTTTGTCACTTGCCTGTCCCCACAGGACTTTGAGATAGGTAAAAATGGTAGAATGATATGGGTGATATCTCTTGATTCGTGTGTAAATTGGATTTAAGTGAGGCAGAGTTGCACAAAGTTGTCAGCCTCACTCTCTCTTCCAGAGTCATTACAGTCCAATGGCTGGACAAAGTCAAGATAACTAGTGATGGCTTGAGATGCAATGGATGGCCTTGGTGTCTTCAATGTCTAACCAAACTCTAAGTGCTGCTTCAGCTGCCTTCATGTCCATTGGAACAAATTGTTCTCATCCACCCATTCCCAGGAGAAGTCTTCACATGCTTGGGGTAGACACTCCCCTCACTCACCACGAAGATTAATACCCCTCTGTTACCCTTAACCTGGTTTAGCCCATCTGCCAAAATGGTTTCCCAGGCTGTGGCTGCTATGTATGCTGCAGCTTCTTGGAACCACAGGTGAAAGTTAGGTGGAACAGGTGGACACCTAATGTGGAAGGCAGCCCTGAGAAGGGCTCAGCAGCCCTCACACCAGAGGTACTAGTCTTCCCTGAACACACCTTACACCTTTTAGCAAACCCTGTTTGTTGATGGCAGTTAATTCAATAGCTCAATGGTCCTGTGATACATGAAGACAGGGACTATTTTATTTTTTTCTCTTATATCTGTACCACCCAGCGCAGTGCTTAGCACACGATGAGCACTTAATAAATGCTTGTTAGAATGAATTGACTTTCCTTAGATTGTAAGCTCCTTGAGGGCAGGGATTGTCTTTTGCCTCTTTTTGTGTCTCTAGTGCTTAGCACAGAGCCTGGCACACAGTAAGTGCTTAATAAATGCTTATTGGCTAACTGATTCTTCAATGTGGGCACTCCCATACCAATAACAACTCAGCCATGCCTTCTTAGCCTGTGCAACTTTTCTCCATATCCTCTAATAAATCCTCCTTGGAGGAGTCACCCAATGTGTGTGTGTGTGTGTGTTTGTGTGTGTGTGTGTGTGTGTGTGTGTGTGTGTGTAGGTGGGGGGGAATCTTCTTCTAGATCTCTTGACATCTGGGCACCTCTGTTTGACATTTAAAGCCCTTCATAATCTTCCCCCTTTCAGTATTCTTACACCTTTCACCCATCCTCCAACACTTTGTGATCCTGTGACCATCTCAGATTTTATAGGAAGGCTTTCCCAATCTTTCTTAATGCTAGTACTAATTCTAAGTCCCCCTAAATAACTCCATTCCCCCAACTTCCCTATTGCTGTAGAGGGTAACTTCATCCTCGCAGTCCCTCAGACTCACAAGTGTTATCCTTGACCCTTCACTTTCCATCCCCCTCTCCTGCCCATCTGTTGCCAAGGCCTGTTGATTTCACCTTTGCAGCCTCTCTTGAACACATTCCTTCTCTCCTCTGACACTGCCACCACTCTGATTTAGATGCTCATTACCTCACATCTGGACTGTTGTAATAGCTGCTGCTGGGTCTGCCTGCCACAAGCCTCTCTCCCAACTCTACTCCATCCTATATTAAGCAGCCAAAATGATTTTCCTAAACTACAGGTCTTACCGTACAATACCACCCCACCCACCCACCCACTCAATAAATTCCAGTATCTCAGAGGATCAAATACAGAATCATTTGGCATTCAAGGCCCTTCATAACCTAGCATAATCAGGGGCTAGTCCTCCTCAGAGGAGAATTTTTGTAAAGGTGATGGCTATTTATAATAATGATAGTAAAAAAAAAAAAGTGGGAGGGAATCTGTCTAAATTCCTGTAAACAAGGAAGACTTGTTCTAGAATTTCAGTTTAAATTTGATCCTTGAGTTTTAAGTAGCTCCCATTGATTTCCAAATGTCCCTTCCTTTTAGGCCCCTCTGGGAATTTTTTTTTTTTTTTTTTAGGCAATTGGGGTTAAATGATTTGCCTAGGGTCACACAGCTAGTTAAGTATCAAATGTTTGGTCTGAGGCTGGATTTGAACTCAGGTCCTCCTGACTTCAGGGCCAGTTCTCTATCCACTGTGCCACCTAGCTGCCCCTCCTCTGGGAATTTTTGGACTTTAGTTATCCATGGAGAAGTTGCTTATCCATAAATAACATCGACTGAGTGTGGTTCATTACATTTGGCAAAAAGGGATGGAGGCCATCACTGGTCCCAGCAGGGCAAATAGTTCCCTAGGGTACATTAGTTTTGTAAATAAATAACCTTGCTTTCTTTATTTTTTTTAAAAATATAGTAAATGTAGAGAAAAGATCAGTGGACTAGAAATTGGGAGACCTGAATTCTACTTCCAACTCTGACTCTAACTAACTGTGACCTTGGACAAGTTTTTCGTCTTTGGCCTTAGCTTTCTCATCAGTCAAATGAGGGATGTGGGTAGATAGGATTTCTAGGGCTCCTTCCAGTTCCAGCCCTCTACAACTCTAGGATTGAGAACCCCAGGCTCACAGATAAGGATTTTATGTCTTGGAAACTTATTCCCTGGCTCTAGCTCCTGTTTAATTTTAGGTGAGGACAGGACCTCCTGTTGGAGATGTCATGCAGCCTGGGAGAAATCTGAGACTAGGAGGAGAGTGAGAGATCTGAGCTGGAGCTGGAGATCTGGAATACATCTGGTACGAATGGAAATTGAAGCCATATGAACAGATGAGTGCCCTAAAGGAGAGGATATAGACAGAGGAGAACTCTGGGGCTCTTCTGTAACGATGCTTCCCATCCCTGGCCTAAAATTCAGGCAAATACTTCTAATACCTCATGTATTTCCATGATATCAGGGAGTTTCCAGTATGTGATCATTAAGGTCTAGAAAACAGCAAACAAGTTTGAAGTGCTTTATTCTATATGCATCTAGAAACCTGACTGTAGGTGGATATTCTATTAAATCATAATCCCCTCAGAGGCAAGGGTAATGCTTAGGTGTCCATTATTTACCATAATGTCTAGCAAAAAGAAGCTGTAATATTGTTCAGTTGGATTGAATTCTTGAATCTTGGATCCACTTGCTTCTATGCCCTTGATCACACTGTTACCTATGCTAGAATGTCCTTCCTCACCTCTCTCTGCCTGTTGAATTTCAGTAGGACCTAAACTACTTGAGAGCAAGCAGTGATTTGTTTTTATCTTTGGGAACCCGGTGCCTGGAACCTTGCTTTACATGTAATAGATAATAATAACTAATATTTATATGCTGCTTATTATGTTCCAGGCACAAGCCCTTGACAATTATTATCTCATTTGACCCTCGAAACAACACTGGAAGGTAGATGCTATTATAATTTCCATTTTACTGATGAGGAAACTGAGGCAAATAGAGGTTAAGTGACTTGTCCAGGGTCATACAGCTGGGATGTGTCTGAGACCATATTGAATTCAAGTCTTCCTGACTTCAGGTCCAGGGCTGTATCCACTGTGCCACCTAGCTGCCTCTGATGCTTGTTGAATTGAATTGAATTCCTATCTATCCTTTTAAGATTCAATTCACATGCCACCTTCCACAGGAAGCCTGCCCTACTCTTTCCCTTTCCCTTTAAATCTCACCTAGTATTTTAATGTGCTCACTCATCATGTAATGTTGGGTTTTACAATTGGGTATGTTCTTGTCATTCTGCTTTTGAAAAGGAAGTTCCATGAGGCCAGGGCCTAACCTTCCTTCACAAGTGACACAGTATTCTGAACAAAGGAGGTGCTTAAGACTATGGGGTTATGGATTTAGAGCTGGAAGGGGCCTTCCAGGCATGTCCAACTTCCTCATTTTTACAGTTGAGGACCAAGAAGTACAAAGAAATGAAATGATTTCCATCACAACCATTAAGTGTCCCATGCAGGATTTGAATCTAGGTCTTCCTGGCTCCAAACCCAGTACCTATGCCATATGGGCTCAAGTAATTTAGATAAAATGTGAAGAACTGTGTTGTTTGTTTCATTCAGTCCTGTCCAGCTCTTCATGACCTCATTTGAGATTTTCTTGGCAAAGATACTGGAGTGGTTTGCCATTTCCTTCTCCAGCTCATTTTACAGATGAGGAAACTGAGGCAAACAGGGTTGAGTGATTTGCCCAGGGTCACACAGCTAGGAAGTGTCTGAGGTTGGATTTGAACTCTGATCTTCCTTACTCCAGGACCCTTGCTCTTATTCACTGCACCACCTAGATGCCCCGTGTTCCTTTGTTTTAAAGTGAGCTAATGAGCAAGATACAGTGGAACTGGATGAGAGATTTTATTTTTAGTCAAAGAGGAAAAAAAACTTCTTCAGGATAAACCATTTGTACGTGACACTGATTCGGGTTGATTCAGAGTCCCAAATGCCTTACTTAGCCTGAAGGTTTGTGGGCATCAGGGCAAAGTAATGCCTTGAAACACATCGCTATAGATCATTGCAAACTTCCTGGAATATCCTCGTGTTTTGCTAATTGGAAACTCTCTGTTTGGGTGCATTAGCATCAGTGACAGCAGAAGAAAGAGGGGAAAAGTTTATTTATTTTAATGCTGCTGAACATAATGACAAGCAATCGTTTCCACAGGTACTGTTTTTGTTGACCTTTTGCTATGCTAAAATGTCAGGAAATTCCATTACTGTCGATCCTGTCCAACTTTAATGCCATAATAGCATTGTAGATGTTCCCAAGGGAGATGATTTTGTATTATGACTTCTCTACTTTGAATATGCGCGTGCGTGTACATATATACATATTTATATACATATCGATGCCTTCCCAGCAAAGTTTTCAATTGGGTTAAAGCAGTCTGCGAACATCTTGGCTAAATCTCATCCAGATGTGCAGAGCTGCACACTGTTTAGCAAGCTTCTTCTGACAACACTTAGTTTTCTAATGCAAAACATTTGGATTGTTTTGTTTTTTTTTAAATTGATCACTGTGGAAGCTGCTTTGTTCGCTTTTTTTTTCCATCTTTGGAAAAACTTTTTTCTTTCTTCAAATGTAAGAAAAATCAAAAGCTGCCTCTGTTATGCTTTAGATTTCTCTCTACAACATTCAGACCTTCTGTCTCGGCCAGAAGAAGAGGAATTATAGCTCCCTCTAGGCCAGCTGCCAGCATTCGTGGTCTTTGCTTCCCCGGTTCTGTAAAGAAATAAATTAAAGTTGACACCAAGGGTGTGTGTGCTCCTGGCTGCCTTTAGGACAGCATGGTGTGCCCTTTTAAAAAAAATTCTGACTCCATTGCAAAAGGTTATATGACCTTTGATTATGGATTCTGACACAATTTGGTTATAATTAATGCCCTCCAATTGGTTTCAAGGATATCCTGAGGATTTAACTTTTTGATGGTAACTTTTGACTTAGATTCCAAGTTTTCCTTTTAGACTGTAAGCCCCTAGAAGGCAGGGACTGTAACAGTTGACTGTGATCCACACACAGAGCGCCTAGCAGTGAATGACTAAGAAAGAATAAGTGCAGCTGGATGACGGTTAGTGAGGTACCCATGGCCATTGTCTTACATACTTCTACTTTCCCATATTTTCTTAAGAGGATCAAATGGAACCTTTAAAAATCATTCTCTAGTAACAACTGGCCAATGGAATGTCAGCCCGGAAACGAGCTTTTAAAGATATTTCTCAAACAAATGCATTAAAAAAAAAATTCTCAAAAAATGACTCCTTGTCTTCCTTGTCCAGAATACTCCCTCCTCATCTCCGCCTCTTGGAATCTTGTGTCCTTCAAAACTCAGTTCAATGACCCTCTCCTCTTCCTGGTCTCCCTAGCTTCTACCTAATTAATTTGTGGTTATTTTGTATATGTATGTATGTGTGTGTGTGTGTGTGTGTGTGTGTGTGTGTGTGTGTGTGTGTGT
>NW_020954639.1:14001924-14042592 GCF_900497805.2 Vombatus ursinus | reverse complement strand
TGTGTGTGTGTGTGTGTGTGTGTGTGTGTGTGTGTGTGTGTGTGTGTATGCTGTGTATCTGGTACAGCCCTTGTCCTCTATGGGTTTATAGTCTAAAAGGAAAAACTTTGAATCCAAGTCAAAAGTTTCCATCAAAAAGTTAAATCCTTAGGATGCCCTTGAAACCAATTGAAGGGCATTAATATAATCTAATTGTGTCAGAATTCATAATCAGAAGTCATATAACCTTTTGCAGCAGAGTCAGAGTAAACACATACACACATACACACAACCACAAAGTAATTAGATAGGAAAACATACTAGAAGCTAGGTATACATTGGTGTGCACACACACAAACAGCACCGCCCCCCAAATAATTAGGTAGGAAGACATTCCAGAGGCTAGGGATATCAGGAAAGGCCTCGAGAATACATACGTACATACATACATACATATACATGTTGTTTTCCCTTTTAGAATATAAGCTCCATGAGGGCAGGAACTGTTCCGCTTTTCTGTACATATCCAGTATGTAAGTAGTAGATGCTTAATAAATGTACATTGTTGAGTGTTGTTGCTTAGACTGAGAAAGTGCTATAGAGTCAGCAAGAAAGAAAATAATAATTGGTTTTACAGAAATAGGACTTGTGATTCGCTTTTCTTGGCAAAGATACTGGAGTGGTTTGACATTTCCTTCTCCGGCTCATTTTACAGATGAGGAAACTGAGGCAAACAAAGTTAAATGATTTTCCCAGGATCATACAGCTAGAAAGTATCTGAGATCAGATTTGAACCTAGGAAGGTAAATCTTCCTTGACTCCAGGCCCAGCACTCTATCCACTGTGCTGCCTAGCTCTCCTCCATCCCCATTTTATATGTGAGGAAACATACAGGAGCCTCAGCAGCAGATAAGGAGCTGTCTCCGTTTCCCAGGAAGACTATTTCTCTAGGTTCTCCAGGCACAGGGTCCAGAGGAAACAATGATTCTCCATCCCAGAGTGGTGGTTCTGAATACCACTCGAGTCAATATGTGCTTTGCTCATGGCAAAGTCCACACTGGCCATGTATATATAGCTATGAAAACATCTGACCAATTTTTGTTGGACATGAACAACCATACTGAAGACCCTAATAAACATGCCAATGAACACATTAGTTCCACCAAAAAGAATAACGTAAGCAGGACAGGAATTCTTTGTCCGTAATGGGATGAATAATGGCAAAGGTCACAGCTCAATCCCTCTTCTTCCAGCATGCCTCCTGGAGACTTAGTCAAGCTTCGAGACAATTTTCACGACCCTGGCACTATTTGCTGGGGCCATGATGGGAATTGAAAGGACAAATGAAAAGCAGTATGTGTGTGCTTATCCCCACCCAGTCAAAAACTCGGTGGGAGTTGTGGACCAAGTGAAGGGGTAGTATATAGCCTACACACTAGGGTGGAGAATGTTCCCTTTGCTTCTGGTTTAGGAATTTATGGGATATTATACTCCTTTATGTATGGGGGTGGGGCTGAAAAGAATTCTGCTACTTGATTTCCCCTCCTTATTTTCTTTGCTATTCTATCTTAATTATATGCTTTGTTACTTGATTTTTGGTTCCTGCCAACTGATAGAGTCTATACTGAGAGGACCTTAAGCCATATTTACAAATTTGTAATTTTCCTAATACCTAATAAAGCCAGTAGTTCCACAGTGGAGAGGGACCTCTTGTTAAAATAATAAGGCACAATATTTCTTCTTATTTGGATCCCACTGACTTCTTTCCATTATCTAATTTAATTCAGTTTCATATCTCAGAATGCTATGACATCAGAGAACCTTTCTTTGACTGTGGATTTCAGGATTTGACCTCAATTTTAAGAAGGCCTTGGTTCAAATCCCACCTTAGATATTTGCCAGCTGTGTGTGGAAGTCACTTAGCCTTTCTGTGCATCAGCTTCCTTAACTGGTCAGATTGGATGGCCTGTCAGATTTTTAATAATTCTAAATTTATTATCTCTATCCCCTCAGAATCTCACTGGGTTTTTATTGTTGTTGTTATCATTTAATTACTGCTCTGACTCTTTGGATTTTAAAGGCCCTGGGAGAGAGAAAGTCAAGTGAATTTGTATAAAGTCAGTCAGCATCACCAGCCTGACTACTATGCCTTTTTAAAAATTTTTTTATAGCACGGTGACTTTAAAATATTTTTTCCAAATTCTCTCCTTCTCCCAACTCCTCCCCCTCCCAATGAGAAGTCAAGGAAAACAAAACCTATTACAAATAAGCATAGTCATGCGAAACAAATTCCTGCAGTAGCCATGTTTCCTCACTACCCGTCCCCCACAAAAAAGCAAGAAATACAGGGGAAAATATGTATTAATTTCCGCTGTGAGTCCATCAGTTCTCTTTTTGGGGGTGGATAGCATTTTTCATCATGAGTCTTTTGAAATTGTTATGGATCATTGTGTTGACCAGTCACTATGTTTTTCAAAGTCGATTCTCTTTACAATGTCAATTTAATGTATAGATTGTTCTCCTGGTTCTGCTCACTTCACTCTGCATCAGTTCAGATAAGTCTTCCCAGGTCTTTCTGAAACATCCTCTTTATCATTTCTTACAGCATGGTAGATTTCCATCACATTCATATACTAAAACTTGTTTAGCCATTTCCCAATTGATGGACACCCACTCAGATTCCAATTCTTTGCCACCAAAAAAAGAGCCACTATAAATAGTTTTTACGTATGGATCCTTTTCCTCTTTCTTTGATCTCTTTGGGCTGTGCATTTCAACGCATAGTGGGTGTTATCAAAAAGGTGTTGCAAATACCTTCACAAGTCACTTTTAAACATGAATACCCTGGAAAGGCAGTATGTTTTTGTGGCTATGGAAGTGGCCTTGGAGGGCAAATGACTTGGGTTCAGATCCCGCCTCTGAAACATACTAACTGTGTGAATACCTCAGTATCTCGGGCAACTTGATAAAACTATATTGAGAAGAACTGCAGATCTACATTAGTTAAGAGGGTTTCTTCATGGGAGATTCCCTACAACAATGAAATCACAAGTCCAGATCAATCAACAAGCATTTGTTATTATTTTAAAATTCAATTTTATTTTATTTTCAGGTTTGCACTCTCTCCTTCCTACCTTCCTTTTCCTTCACTGAGAAAGAAAAACAAAACAAAACAAAATAACTCATTACAAGCAAGTGTAGTCAAGCTAAACAAATTCCTGCATTAGTCATCGTGTTCCTATTCAAAATGATGTCTCCTATATATGTGTGTGTGTGCGCGCATATATATATATACATATATATAATCTGCATACTGAATCCATTCATTCATTCATTCAATAAACATTTATTAAGTGCCTACTATGTGCCAGGCAGCTAGGTGGTACAGAGGATAAAGAAAGCACTGGACTTAGAATTGGGAAGACTCATCTTTATGAGTTCAAATCCAACCTCAGATACTTACTAGCTGTGTGCCCCTGGGAAAGTCACTTTACCCTGTTTGCCTTAGTTTCCTCATCTGTAAAATGATCTGGAGAAGGAAATGGCAAACCACTTTAGTGTCTTTGCCACAAAAACCACAAATGGGGTCACAAAGAATCAGTTACAACTGAACAGAACAGAGCAGAACTATGTGCCAGATACTATGCTGAGGGATACGAGAAGAGACAAAAGACAGTTCCTGTGCCTCAAGGAGCTTACAATCTAATGGGAGAAACAACATGCAAAAAAATCTCTACAAATCAAGCTACATGTCGGATAAATAATAGGAAATAACAAAGAGAAGGCACTAGAATTCTCTATTCAGATATGGCCAGACTGTTCATCATGAGTCCCTTGGAATTGTGATTGGTCATTGTGTCAATCAGGGTTCCTAAGTCTTTGGGTTATTTGCTTTTATAATATTGTTGTTTTTGTTTAAATTGTTCTCCTGGTTCTTTTCACTTTACTCTGAATCAATTTATATGTTTCCCCAGGTTTCTCTGAGACCATTCCCTTCATCATTATTTACAGCACAATAGTATTCCATCACATTTATATACTATATTGATAGCTTGGATTTCTCCCTCTGAAAATAGCATATTCATATTCTTTGACCATTTATTGATCAGGGAATGGCTCTTATTCTTGTAAATCTGAATCAGTTCCCCATATCTTAGAAATGAGACCTGTATCATAGAAATTTGCTATGAAATTTCCTCCCCCGCCCAATCTCCTGCTTCTCTTCTAGTTTTAGCTGAATTGGTTTTGAACAAGTATTTATTAAGCATCTACTCTGTGCCAGGATCTGTGGAAATAAACTAGGGAAACAGAAAAAATTGAAACAGTCCTTTTCCTCAAGATGTTTATTTTCTATTGGCCAAAATAATTTCCCCAAAGTCAAACCTTAAGTCTAGTGTTTTTCCCCATTTCTTTATTTAAAAAATTATTCTTTAAAATTTTGCTATTACAAACTTAATTATCCACAATCAAGCACTATCTACAGAGAAACAAAAAGTCTACACTGATCATGTGTAGCTTCAGAAACGTTTGACAAATTCATGTTGGACGTGAACAGCCGTACTGAAGGCCCTAATAAATACTATACATTCCAATAAGTATATACATCCTGACAATAATAAGAATTAAAGGGGGACAGGGACTTTTTGCTGTGATGGTGGGAATGTAGGAAAAAGGTCTCTCTTTCAGGCCCTCCCCCTCCAGTGTTGTAAAATGCCTCCCCCTATTTCTTTTTTCTGAAAAGATCTTTTCATATGGGGGGAAAAAAAGCATGATCAAGCCTGCTGGATTTGTTTTCCACCTTTATTTACTTATTACTGAGAGTTGTTTATATTTCCAGTATCAGTGATTTTAAAATGTCTTCCCCTATATATACTGATTTGTACCCACATTTGGGGAAACTCTGATTATTTCCTGTGTACTTGATTAGAGGGGAAATGATCGTGCCTCCCTCTAAAAACCGACTCACCACCGTGTGTTTCAGTGGCTACCTTCTCACACAAAGGCAGCTTTATCCTTCAGCCAGCTGCAGCTGGAGTGGGACAGTGCTCGGAGAGCAGGAGCACCTGTGATCAGTAAGAGCCCACTCTGGCCAGGTTTGGGTGATGGGTCTTTCAGATGGGTCAAGCAGGAACATCAAAACTCAAACGAGGCTCACCAGACAGCTTTTTTTTTTTTTCCTGCTCATTTTGAAATCTGTGTGCACTTCAAGGGAAATTTAAGCGGGCACGTTTCCAAGTTATTTACACTTAACTCATCAAAGTGGTGTTTGGTAAAAGCTATTTGAAATTCTGGAAGCACCTTTATAAGTTTTTACTCCCAGGAGAATGGAACCATGTAAGATTTTTCTTATACATAGGAGTGACTAAGAACATTTTTTTTTATCTTGTCTCATTCTGCCAAGGTGTCTGATGCCTTTAAAGGGTAAATGGATAAATTGGTATGTTCCTATCTCAGACTGGGCAAAGAGGAGAGATGCAACTATAGTACTAGAGAGTGATGGCTTAATGCCAGTCAATCATAGTGCATAACTTAGAAGCAGGAATCGATGGTACCATGATGTGAAATACAAAATGGCATCACTACTTCTTGTTTTGGTTGGGGATTTAGGAAGGAAGTGGTACAGAAAGGTTTTGTGGCCGAGGGGAAAAGATGAGTGCAGCAGTGAATGCAAGAGGGGATATATTTGTAGGAAGCATCACCAGGGTCCTTATATCATCTCATTGCTTTACTTTTTGGCACAAATGTCTCTCCACTTTTCCTAAGCTGTCTCCTCCACCCCCTCCCACATACCTTTCTAGTTATGCCACTGGGTAGGTACCAATGAACACCCATTTCATAGAATTACTATGTTTTTCATTGCAATGGTTTTTCATCATACCAAAGGTTCAAAACTCTGTAGTTTATATAGGGATTGACATGGGAGCAAGAGAGAGCCAATATTAACCATGGCAGTTCTTGTTGGGAATAAGAGAAGCCTAAATCCTGATTATTGAAAACTCATAACAAAGCCTGGGAAAGGAGGTTCTCAGAAGAAGGACAAGATTATTGAGTTCTCAAATTTCTGATCTAATTTTTAAGGAGAACTTTTGCAAAAAAAAAAGTTTTTGTTTTGGTTGTACAATGTCTTGCTAGTCAACAATAATTTCATCATGAAATGTGTTCATCTTGAAATTTATTTTATAGTTCTTTCAAAATGAGAATGGGAAAGCATTCAATGTAGTGCACACTAAATGTCAAACACACATACACACAAAACCAAAATTGGATATATGTTATCTCAAGAGAAAGAAAATAATTGACTTCTAATGTGGGCATCATTTCAGAATCATGGGACTGTGTATATTCAGATCATTGACCAGTTAGAAACAAAGTAAAAACAGATACCAAATTAAGAAAAGTGATTAAGATAAAAAAACACAGCATGTAATTACAGCAACATTTTTTTGAAAAAAAAAGGGAAGTAGACAGAAGTAAAGACATTGACACTATCACCATTTATTAGAGAAGTTTAACTAATAGAAATTAGTTATCATTATAATAAGGTAGAAAAAGCAACCTAGAAATAGCTTCAGTCAATAGACTCTTGTTCTTCTTGGAAGCAGAGAGAAATAATAGCCAAGGGCAACACCAATTAAGAGTATAAATTCATCTGCAGAACATTATAGAGGAGAAAAGCAGAACATTACAAGCAGAGAAGCAGTTAAAGAGAAAAGAAATCTGCAGGAAGATTAGCAAGAGATTCAGCTAACCATATTATCCCAAGAACGTTTGTAGATGAATGTAGAAGGCCAACAAAGAGATGTGACATAAAACCAATTGACTGCTGTTTCTGTAGGCGCTCTAACTTCATCATCAATGAGAGTGGAAATACCACATCTGTATTCTACCATCTCAGTACCAGATGTCCTATACAAATAAGCGGCAATGACATTAAGAAGATGAAATCAGAGAGTGGCTGGACCTAACCAAGTACTGACAAAAGAAAACAATGCTAATCTGCTTTGTTAGGGGGAGTTTTTTCTTTCCTACAGCAATCCAGACTAATACTGTGCTTAATACAATGGTTTCTTCTACTGAAGAAGAAAATCTTTCAAAATGGAGGGTGAACTGCCATTGTCACTGTACTATAAGCAGTAAATGGATCTGATGTAGGGGCTTGGACCATCATTTGTTCATCCTTCTACAGGTAGGAATTACGCTCCTTGTGTATCAAACTGAGAAACACTACAGATTCTCCTCAACAACATACTTAATCATTCAAAAAGGATCAAGCTAACCACACATATAACACACACACACACACACACACACACACATATATACATATTTCCTAAGTTATAAATTCAGTTGGATAGGCAACTCCGAGAATAAGTTGAATCAGTACGTCAATCTTTGACGGACCTTGCAAATAAACTATAAGCTGGATTCAGAATTGAATACAAGGTGGACATAGGGTTGGATCCCATCTAGGAAACTGGACAGTGTTTTCAACAATTCCAAGATGCTTGTTGAAGCAAAATCCCATCTTTTTTATCGGCACATATTGATGCTATATGACTATGGATCATGAAGCACCACAACACTAAGAAGAATCGAAATGGCAGATGACTCAAAGATATATGGTGGGTATAATTAAGCTGAGTGGTGATATATGTTATAAGCCAGAAGAGAACAACCAGAAGAGGAAGTAAACCAACCATGTAGCAAGAATGAATGATAGGCAAGTCAAATCAAAATAAAGATGGATAAAAGAGGAATTTCATGATCACTGCATTGGTATCCACATTAAAAGAATCATCGGAAGACCCTTAGTACACTGGATACTCTATGGAGGATATAATTTCATAAATACCAAAAATAATTATGGACAAAAATTATACAGTATGAGAAGGGAACAAGCATTTACTAAGTGCTGACTATGTGCCACGCACTCTGCTAAGCACTTTACAAATATTATCTCATTTGATCCCCACCAAAAAAAAAACAAAAAAAAAAACCCAAACTAGTGAGGTAGGTGCTATTGTTATCCCCATTTTGCCATTGAGGAAACTGAGGCAGAAGTTAAGTGACTTATCCAGGGTTACAAAGCTAATATGTCTAAATTCAAATCTGAACTCAGGTCCTTCTCACTCCAAGACCAGCAATTTATTCACTGAACCACCCAGCTGCCTTAAGCAAGGATGTACACTGGTGTGATCAAGGTTTACTGAAATTTCAAAGTATTTTATCTTTTTGGTCTCATTGCACAGATTCTTCCTACCCTACCTCACCCCCACCCCCACCTCTTCTCTCCTTTGTTTAGGAAAGCTCTTAATTCAGTGTGACCAGGTACATAATGTAATAGCTCTGGCGGGGGGAAAAGTGTAAGTGCTTAAGTAGATAAGAGCAATGGAAGGACATTCCCCTAAACATTCCCAACCTCTTGTTCAAAACAAAGTTATATTTATGATTCTTTAACTGTGTCAGCAACTTTTTCTTGTGTGATTTTTATAAAACAATGAATACCAGGTATTTCTCTCCTTTTTGTTCTTGTTGGCAGCGAATTTGAAAAATCCCAGTGAAATTTTCAAACTAGATGTCTACAAGCTTGATGCACCAACAGTTGAACTACAAGACAAACCCAGTACATTTCAACTTGTTGATTGTTAAATTTACTCAAATGGTTTAAGGTCAAATGTTGCGGCTTCACATTTAGCGTTGGGAAAATGCAGCTGGCCTCATTTCAGTGAGGTGGTAAGGAACCTGACCATGAATGTTCCTTTTTAGCCATATGCTAACCAGACATCCGAATCAACTTGGAGAAAGTAAATAGCTGTCGGGTCCGCAGCTGGGGCTCTGCTTTGGATGGTTTCTTATTTGATCCGAACTAGTTCACACATCTGTCATGCCATCATAGCATGAGGAGGCCTAACATTCCTTCCAAAATAGGCAAAGATAACAGCTGACTGACTTTCCTAGAGAATTATATAAGAAATTGAGTTGGTCAAAGAATAGTGATGGTAATGAAAGGAGAAAACTGAATTGAGCAGGCAGTTTTCAGTCAGTGAGTCTTTTGGGTAGATTATTTTATTCATTCATTCATTCATTCATTTGTACAGTTTGGTGATATAGGGGGTAGAGTGCTGAACTTAGAGTTAGGAAGTTCTGAATTCAAATCCTGTATTAGAAATTTACTAGCTGAATGATCTGGGCAAGTCCTATTAACCTCTCTCAGTCTCAGTTTCCTCATCTGTAAAATGAGGGGGTTTGGACTTGATAGCCTTCAAGGTCCCTTCCATCTTGAAATCTATGAGCCTATGATCATTCATTCATTCATTTATTCAACAAGCACTTGTTAAGCAGTTATATATAAGGCACTGGAGTTGGAAAATAATAGCAGAATAGTTCCTTCCCTTAAAAAGAGAACATTCTACTGCAGCCATGCAACATAGTTATCCCTTCCACATTGCAGGGATTAGGGGCCTGGAGCCCCCATGATGGAAAATCTGCATAGAATTTTTTGCCCCTCCCTTCATACCAAAGAAGAAGTCTGAATTATTGTAGTATCAAAAGATAAAATATGTTGATATTTTACAATATCATACATATATTTTATGCATTTCTGAGTTTCTAAACTTTTTCTCTGTTGTCTGCTGGCCTTCACACGTCATCTGCAGCTTCCATAAAACTCCCCCAAAATTCCCATATAATTTCTTATGCTGACCCGTGATATATTGAAACTGAGATGGGGCAAGTTAAGATGTGAAACGGATAAGTGTACACACATAAGTCTAGAACTCTACATTTAGAGCTGGAAAGGACTTTAAAGCAAGTGATGCTTTTTGCATTTTGAATGCATTTTGCATTCAAAGCACTTTTGGAAGAGAGAGCATTAACAGTTAAAGAGATCAGGGAAAAAATCCTATTTTTCTTTAAGGGGCAGTACCAATCTGAGCCTTGACAGGTACATGAAGGAGAGGGAGTGATTCAGCCATCGGAAGAACCCACCTGTGCAAAGTCACAGAGGTGGGAAAGTCAACATCTCCACTGGGCAACGGCAGATAGGCCAGGGGAATTTGGCTGAAACAGAGTACATTGGGGTAGTAATGAGAAATATACCTGCAAAAGTGGGTTGAAGCCATCTTGTGAAAAGCATTAAATGCTAATAGAAGAGTTGGTATTTTATCTTAGAGGCAAAATGGAAGACTTTTGATCAGGAAAGGGATGTAGTTAGTCAGGCATACCTTTAGAATATCCCTTTGGTAGCTATGTGGAGGAAAGATTTGGGAGATGAAAGACTGGAATCAGGGAGACCAGTTAGGAGGCTATTTCAGTTGTTCAGATGAGCAGTGATAGTCATGTAAATTGAGAGAAATGGACAGATGCAAGAGAAGTGGTGGAGGTAACATCTACAAGACTTGGCAACTGGATCTGATCATGGAAAGAATTCTAGCTTTGGAGTCAGAGGTCTTCAGTTTGAATCTCCCCCTTTTCTAAGTTCCCTATTGTTCTTGAGGTTCTAAGTAATAAATCACCGTCCTTCTAGTCACCCTGGCTCATAATCTAGGTGTCACCACTGACTTGTCACTCTTTCACCCTTCACATCCAATCAGTTGCCAAAACCTGTCAATTCTACCTTTGTAACTTTCATTGTAAATGCCCCCTTCTCTGCCACTATCCTATTATAAGCCCTCATCACCTCCTACCTGGACTATTGTACTAGCCAGTTGGCTGATCTCCCTAAGTCATCTCTCTTACTCCTGTCCATCCTCTGCTTAACTGTCAAAATGATCTTTCTAAAGCCCGAGTTAGACCATTTCACACCCTTACTGAATAAATTCCAGGGACTCCCTCTCACCTCCAGGATAACATATAAAATTCTTGATTATTTAAAGCCCTTTATAACTTGGCCCCTTCCTACCTTTCCAGTCTTCTTACCCCATATTCCCTTCGATATACTTTGCAATCCAGTGACACTGGCCTCCTGGCTGTTTCTTGTACTCCATCTCTAGACTGTGCATTTTCCCTGGCTGTCCCCAGTGCTGGAATTCTCTCCCTCTTCATCTCTGCCTCCTGGTTTCCCTTACTTCCTTTGAGTTTCAATGAAAGTGCCATCTTCTACAAGAAGCCTTTCTGGGTCCTCCTTAACCTTAATACCTTCCCTCTAAGAATATCCTCAATTTATTTTGTATATATCTAGTTTTCACATAGTTGTTAGTATGTTGTTTCCCCCCATTAGACTGAGAGCTCCTTAAGAGCAGGCTCAGCACAGTGCCTGGAACACAGTAGGCACTTAATGAGTGTTTGTGGACTTGATTTACTCTGCCACTTACTACCTATGTGAGCTTGGACAAGTTAGTCAATCTCTCTGGGCCTCAGTTTCCTTTTTTGTAAAATGAAGGGATTGGATTGAGTGGTCTCTGAGGTCCTTTCCAGCTTTAAATCCATGAATAGTTGAGATCCATTCCAAGGTTGGGAGCTTTGATGACTAGAAAGATGTTGATACTCCATCCAGCCCTAGCATGAACCAGTTTTATTCATTTGGAGAAAAGCTGTAAAATAAGGCCATCCAACATTTTGGAGGGAAATGTCAATGCAAAATCCTCTCACTCCTTCCATCTTTCCAGCTATTCTTTCATCTATCCTTCCGTATTTCCTTCCGTCCTTTCTTTCATTCCTATAAGCAAACCAAATGAGATAGCCAAAATGGTAACCACCTCTGTTGTTCTGTGTTAGAGCCTCTAGAACTCTGCTCCCATTTCCCCTGGATTGTGGATGCCCAAAGTCCTATTATATTAGCTCAGCAGCACATGCAAAATAATAACTATAAAACCCAGAAATGTGCTGTGGAATGTTCTTCGGCTTGTCCTAACGAGCTTTGCAAAACTCCTCTGTCGAGGAGAGCCGGGAATGTGTAATTTCAAACACATTTTTAATAGTTGCTCTTGGCTCCCACAGAAGAGTGAGGCAGGCTGACTAGAGGCTCTAGGACAGGCAGCCACTTTACAAGAGCAAAGTTAAACAAATCATCCAGGTGCTAGTAGCGCTTGGAAAGTATTGGCAGCTTATTGACGGCGGGAGACGGCTTCTGCCCTGCCTAGCTTTAGCATCCGTTTCCCTGTCTCAGAAGAGCTCCTTTTACTCCTGCACCTAAAAGAGAGGCCTGAACGGGAGATTGGGAGAGGAAGTAGCCAGAGAGGAAATGGAAGCAGGCGTGGGAAGCCAGACCACCCTAAGCTGTCATGGGTGCGGTGGGTAGTTATCAGTTACCTGGAAAGGTGCTCTGGGAGTCCCTGGAAATCAAACCAGAAAGGCTGGTGGTTGATGGCGGCGCATTTTCTTTCTCCTGAGAAAAAGGAGTCCACTGCCCCCCCCCAAAAAAAACACCCCAAAACAAAAAACAACAACCTTGAAAGGCAAAACCACCAGGAAAAGCTGAAAGTCTGGTACAGTAAATGGCATATTGAATTAGATTTGTATGTCTTACCTCTCCTTCAGGCTTGAAGCCCTTTAGTTTGGATTAGATGAGTTTGTTGAAGAAAACTTTTTTTGGGGGGGTGGGGGGAGGTGTGCTGGGGGTAGGGTGGTATTACAGCAAAAATGTAAATGCAAAATTGACCTCTTTGTGGTCATTTTCAAAAGATCATCTCTCTGAGAGAGCCATCTGGGATGGGAGATTCTTCAAACTAGGATAGACCAATGGAGATAATCTAATCTAACCTAATTCAATCTGTTTGGGCAAAGACTGAGGCCCAGAGAGAAGAAAGTCATTTGCCCAGGGTCACACAGCTCATTTGCAGCAGGGCTAGGATGAAAGCCCAGGACTACTTGCCAGCTTAACCTAAAGGTCAGTATTTCTCATGGCTCTGCTTCATTTGGAATCATTAGATTTTTTTCCCCCAGCAATCGGGGTTAAGTGACTTGCTCAGGGTCGCAAGGTAGTATGTGTCTGAGGTCGGATTTGAGGTCAGGTCCTCCTGACTCCGGGGACAGTGCTCTATCCGCTGTGGGAATCATTTGATCTTAAGACACTCTCTTCTGTCCTCACCCCAATTCCTCAAAGGGACAATCCATTGCCTTCCTGCTTTCTCCAGCACCTTTCTTAGCTTTGGGATCCCAAGTGGGATCCTAGGAAAAAAAAGGCAGCCTACACTGTAATTCCATTAATCAAGCGAGGGCTAGCCTGGCACCACCGGTCAGCAATCTGTTTAATACCAGGCCGCCACTTGCCACCTGGAAGCCTGGGCTCCATCCTGCTGCTCCATCTTTAGGTCATCTATTTCTTCCTTGACAAAAACATCTGGTCATTTCAAAACTGTAATTTTCATACATTTCAGCTCATGCTGGAATGTTGAGAAGCTGTTCTGAAAAACACAGCTCCTCCCTGTGCCAAACCAGTCAGGCTGGAATGAATGCTGTTGTTATAAATCTCCCCTTTGCCTTTTTCAACAGCCTTAGACGGTACAAAATAGAAGGCTTCATGAGACCAGCCTAGCTGATTAAATAAAGGGGCGTCAAAGCCGTCAGGTGGGTTGGAGTGGAGACCCCTCTGTTCCTCCTCTTTCTCCCCTTCCCTCCTCCCTCCTCCCCCAATTCCTCCTCCCCTCTCAGTCTGCTGCTGGGCTTGCTGGCGGGAGCTGGGAGCATTCAGGCTCTTTCTGTTCACAACAAATTCCTGTGTGTCCTTAAGTGGAAAAATATTTTGTGACATGGCCGAGCAACTGCTTGTTCTGCGAGTGATTCACAAAGAAAACTCAGCAGACAAAGTGACATGTGGGATTTAGGGCCAAGAATGAGGCAGAGGAGAGGGGGGAGGGGAGTGGCCTGGAATTGGAAGGCTAAGAGGGATCTGGAGAGGTCATGCACGACGCTGGGCCATCCCTCCTCTCCCTCGAGCTCACCTGATTTACCCGCCCCTACCCCTCGTTAAAGGGAATGGATTTACCTCCTTGTACATTCTTATCTTGGGGCACGGTTTTTCAGTTACCTTGAACATAGGGTCAAGGGATCAGACTTGGGATTTCATTGGGTTACAGTATTCCCCCATGAGGGGAAAATCCTTTCTCTGCAATTTATAATTTTACAGAGTTCCCTGGGGAGGCATTGAAAGTGACTTGTCCAGGGTCATACTCATCATACAATGTCAGAGGAGGGGCTTGAACCCAGACCTTCCTGAATCTAAAGCTAGTTCTCTATCCACTGTGCCCCACTGCCACTCTTACCCAGTACATAGTAGGCCCTTAATGAATGAGTATCTAATTGAATTTCTATTTCCTATGCATGTGCACACATGGCCTAGAATGAGAGGTCTTCACCTGGGGTCCGAAGACACCCCTGCCCAGCAATACATTTCAGGGAGTCTGTGAACTTGTATGGGGAAAAAATTACATTTTTTTCACTAATCTCTAACTGGAATTTATCATTTCTTTCCAATGTGAGTATAGGCAACAAATCATTATTCTGAGAAGGGGTCATTTATAGGCTTCACCAGACCGCCCAAGGTACTCATGACACAAAAGAAGGTTAAAAGAAGCACTGACCTAAAGGATCATGGGATTTAGGACCAGAAAGGACCTGCTAGAAAGATTATTCACTCCTTGTGTTGTTCAGTTGTGTCCTACTCTTTGTGATCCCATTTGGGGTTTTCTTGACAAAGAATACTGGAACGGTTTGCCATTTCCTTCCCATTTTATAGGGTTGAGGCAAACAGGGTTAAGTGACTTGCTCAGGATCAAAACACAGCTAGCAAGTGTCAAGGCTGGAGTTGAACTTGATCTATCCTGACTCCAGGGCTGATGCTCTATCCACTGCACCGTTTAGCTGCCCCAACAGAGATAAATAGAGCATTTATTAAGTGCTTACTATATGCCAGGTCTTCTATCCACTACACCACTATAATTCATCCTAGCCTCTTGTTCTGTAGATGAACTCACATAACATTCTAATGTTTACAGAGAGCTCATCCCTCTGAGGTTTGTGGTATTTCCATTTATCTCCATTTGACAGACAAGGAAACTGAGTTTCAGAGAGGTTGTGTCACAGCGAAGCCTGGAACCCAGGTCCCTCCTATTTCAGACTGTAGACTAATATAGACCTATAGACCAATTCCTCTATACCACACTGCCTTATTTAAAAAAAAGTTCTTCCTTATTTATACTTTGAACCTGGATGAACTAGTGGTATCCTCATATCCTCATAGTGTAGGTACTCCCTGTAACTGGACAGACTAACTCGTTCCTGACTTTTATTGAGCCCAAATCTACTTTAGTATCATAGAAAGTGGAATTTTCGAGACGGGAGGGACTTTAGGGATTAATTTACCATCCCCACCCTTCTTTTTAAAAAAATGAGACTGGAATTCCTGCTCTCGGTGCAGTGGCGGCTGAAGGACCCAATCCTGCCACCAAATGGCACAACTTTGATCAGTCACATTTCGAACCTGGGGAAGTTCACTCCTTCTTAGGAATCCAGTTGACTCCTTGCTCTTGGGTGCTTGCCAGACATCAGTTTAGCCTACTGTAGATCAGAACTCCTGAGCTCAAGAGATCCACCAAACCAGCCTTTCTTTCTAGTAACAGAAATTACAAACCTGCACTCCCATGCCCAGCTAGACAGGTGTATTTTACAAAGAGGATATTGGAAACCCAGGGATATTGTAACTTGCTCCCAAACCAAGATATTGGAGAAAACACATAGTTCTATCCTCTTAAGGAACCCCAAATCATTTGCTTTCTTTTCTCATGAGACATACTGTTTGTTTTGTTTTGGTTTTTTGCTAGGCAACAGGGTTAAGTGACTTGCCCAGGGTCACACAGCTAGTAAGTGTCAAGTGTCTGAGGCTGCATTTGAACTCAGGTTCTCCTGACTCCAGGGCCGCTGCTCTATCCACAATGCAACCTAGCTGCCCCCAAAACATACTGCCAAATGGTCAAAATCATAGACTGTTTGAGCTGGAGTGTACCTCAGAAATGATCTAGTCTAACTCCTTTACAGATGAGGAAACTGAGGAGCAAAGTAGCTATCTGAAATCTGTTATTACATATCTTCTTTTCTTTCTTTTGCTTCGACACACATAGTCCCTTCAACCATTCCTTGTATATTATAGTTTGTAGACCCTTCCCCATGCCTGGGGCACATTCTAATTTGCTTTATGTTAGGATACCCAGCATTGACCGTACTATTTTCCAAGTGTGGCCTGACAGAGTAAAACAAAAACATACATTTTTACAAGATTTGATTTTAAAAATAGTTTTCAAATGGCACACTCACCAGATGCACACATTATAAAAATTTCACACAATTCACTAGGCATCTCCAGCACCTTTTATGAGACTCCTCTATCCCATGATCTCTATATTAAACTCGCAATAGTTTAAGACTGAGTTAGCTTAAAAAACAAACAAAACAAAGCAAACCAACAGTGTAAGTCTATTATAGCCTTATATTAATTAAGTTCCTGGCCAATGAAAATGCTCAGATCTTTTTTTAAATGAACCATTGCCGACACAAGTAGTCTCAATCCTGAAGGTGTACAATTAATTTTTTGAACCTAAATGCAGGATTTTACATTTATATCTATTGCATTTTTTCTCGATAGTTTACTCCAGCCTGAGAAAATAATTTCGAACTTTGCCTCTGTAATCTGTGGAAAAAACTAGCCCTCTCATCTGGGTCATTTGAAAACATTATGGTTTACCACACTGGTGCAATGTACCCCATCATTTAGCCCACAGATCTATCTATGAGGATATCACGGATTTTGTCAAAATCTTTGTTAAAATCAAAGTGTATTGAGGGCCTGCCACAGTGAGAAAATCCTGGCTCATTTAGTTTCTCCATTTATATAATAACGGTAATAGCTCTAGCACCTCCCTCACAAGATGATTGTAAAGTACTCTGTAAACTTTAAAATGCTTTGTAAATATCAATTATGATTATGCTATTCTTTATCTGTGGCATTCCCCATATCTAATAACTTAATATTAGAATTAAGGTTAGCTGAACATGATTTTAGCTTCTGGCAATCATATTCCTTTCTAAATTCTTACTATCTGGGGCAGCTAGGTGGTGTTAGTGGATTGAGCACTGGCTCTGCAGTCTGGAGGGCCTGAGTTCAAATTCGGCCTCAGACACTTGATAGCTGTATGACCCTGGGCAAGTCACTTAACCCCAATTGTGCTACCCCCACAGAAGTCTTATTATCCACTTAACAAGCTGTCTGGTTTTGGGTACCCTTGTTTTTATGCTTTCTGGTCCTTTTTCTTCTCCAGCACCTAACCCTAGCCAATACTTGTTTTGCTAGAAGACAAGCTATTATGATAAAGTAATTGGTAATTAGGTATTAATGACTGCTAATAGATGTGACTTCAAGTCAGAAAGAACTGAGTTCAGTTCAAGGCCATTTACTGGCTGTGTTGCTAAATCTCTCAGTGCCTTAGACAACTGTCTACCAATTATACACTTCAGTGCCTACCTTGAGAGAATTTCTTTATCTCCCTATATCAACCCTGCAAAACTACCTATCTAGTCCTTCTGCCTCCTGCACTATCACTCCAAGATAACATTTGCATCTTAATAGCAGCCTAATTTAAGACCTTAAACCAAAGGAGTGAAGAAAGTGAAAACTTCCAGTGGAGACCAGAGTAGGGAGATGCTTTTGCGCTGAGGGGTTCATTCCTTCCTCCCCTCAAATCACACCCTGTAGATGACTGCCTACTCTGCTTATTTGCAAGGTTGGCTTTTATATTGATGAATTCCTTTAACTGTGCCAGCCAGTGACTTGCGAGGGCCTCCCCTGTTGCAAATAGCCACTTACTTTCACAGAACACGCCGCAGTAACTGAGGCCATATTCAGTGTTCTTTTGGCAAATAATCCACTTTTCTTTGCCAGTGTTGAAAATGCCCTCAGGGGACCCTTGCTTGAAAGCCAATCGGTAACCCAAAAGAGGACCTCCTGGGGTTCTGAGACCCTCTCTTTTCTGCTCTTTCACCCCCTTTGAATAAAGGTGCTTCCACATTCTCTGTGTTAGCTAAATATGGAAACAAAAAGTCCTGCTAATTGTGTAAGAGAGGAAAAGAGCGGAAGGGAGAGAGAATGAGAGAGGATCTTGTTTCTAGGCTAACAGGTTCAGGAAATCTTGGATAGCCTGGGCACTTTTTCAGATTACAACTGAACTTCATGGATTGGATTCTATGGGCTGTTTCCAGCATCTCGAGTGCTCATTGCTGCACCCACCCAGTTTGATTCGTGGGTCAACCAGGCCGCCCCAGCACTGGTGAACATGGTAAATGATTACACGGTGGGAGAATTCTCTTTGCCAGCGTCTGCAGCACAGTCTTTCCATGTCTTCTTCAGGTCATAGCCTTTCTTCATGTAGCTTTTTTCTTACCTTGATTCCTTAGCTGGATGCAGAACTGGACTCCTTCAAGAAATATACTCAGCAGCTGAGCACCATTAGGGGCTCAGCTATTATCTCTGGAAGGGGTCTCCAAACAAAAGGTTTTGGGAACCCCCAAAAGTTGCAGGTTCTGTCTGAATCCTTAGAAGGAACAGCTAGCTAGCTGACTGTTTCTTCTTTCATAGTCCATCCTAATTTAAATTTTAGGGCCTTAACGTCTTTGTTTATCTACAGAATATTTACAGAACTACAGGGTAATTTTTTTTTTGGTAGGGAAAATGTCTGTAGCTCTTCCATCTCAGCTGCTGGCTGTTGTCTTTACCAAGTCTCCCCTTCCTCTTCAAAACACAAGCAATGCCCAGAAATGCCCAGAAGTCTCCTGTTATAATTAGACATTCTGACTGTTCTGCCCCAACTGTATTGAATTTAAGAACCGGGGTTTGGGAAATTTGTTTTTGACGACCATAACCAATGGTCCATTTATATCTCCGGCTGGGATAAATGGAGCGCACTGTGCTCACTCACCCTCTTTTCTCGGGGAGTCAGGCTTTCCTGGCCCGCCCTACGGCCTGGCAATCGGATGCTCACTGTGACCTGCAGTGCCAGGCAGGCAAGAAAAAAAAAAAGGCGAGCCAAAAGCAATTTCACAAGAAGAGTTTTCACGGGCTTTGTCGATCTCCAGAATGAGCAATGAAATCTCTGCCTTGTTTGAAAAGAAGGGCTGCTTGATTTCTGAAACCAAAGTTCTCTTCTGGCATGTCTCCCCCCTCCCCATAATCTGTTCCACCCCTAAACCCTGTTACTGGCTGGTCACCCTGTTCCTTCTTAATCCTGGCTGAACAGACACCTGGGTCATCCCACTAGAGGGCCTACCTGTTTTTATCTGGATTCTGGGGGGGGAGGTGATTGGGATTAAGTGACTTGCCCAGAGTCACACAGAGTATTATGTGTCTGAGGCTGGATTTGAACTCGGGTCCTCCTGACTCCAGGGCCGGTGCTCTATCTACGGGTCTACCTCTTTCTGAGAGCATCCCATGGACCTACCAGTCACAGAAGCTCTCCTCTAAGGAGGATAAGCCTGGTTCAAAAATCCACCGTTGTGGTAGCTCGACGCAAAAGCAAGGGTGGAAAAAAAATTTCCCCTTGCAATCTCCCCCAGCATTTGACAAGAATTAAAATTTTCCCCCAGGGGAACCAATTTCACATATTGAAACCAAGCATTCTTCCTTATAATTTTACCTCCCCCTTCCACCCCTCTCAAACAACACAACACAACATAGCACAACATAACACACAGATTCAAAAAGAATAATTGCCTCTAAAATAAAGCCACTTGTGCTTGAGCCGCTGTTGTAAACACTGCCTGCCCAACATGCCCCCGGTTTAAATTAGGACGCTGTCGGCTGTTATTCATGTTTACTGTTCTGAAAATGTTTTATGCCTGTCACAACCCATATCCTGTTGAGGCAGCATGGGAGTGAGGGGGGGTGTGTGATCAAAATGTGTTTTCCCTGGAAAAATAATAAAATACTCAACAGGTTTCTTTTGAAACGGCTTATTTCTCACCGTTAAAAGGTGAGTTTTCTAGCAAGAAAAAAAAAAAAAAGAAGGAATTTTCAGCTTCTTCCTGTTGGGGGAGAGGGGAGGGTGCGGTGTCATTTGTCAAGTAGGGCCAAGGGAATATTCAGGTAGGGTTTGCTGAAAGTGAGCTCAGAAGAAACATCGGGCAGTAGGCTGGTCCTGGAATCAGAAAGTCACAGATGCGTTCGAATCCTTCTTTAGACAATCTCTAGCTACCTTTTAAATCATCTTTTATTTTCTCCCAATTATATGTAAAAACGATTTTAATATTTATTTGTTTGTTTTTTGATTTTGAGTTCCCAATTCCCTCCCTCTCTTCCTCCCCTCTCCCCTCCCTGAGAAGGTAAGCAATCTGATATAGGTTATATATACATGAAGCACCTACTTTTACAAACATCTCATTGAATCTTCCCAATAGCCCCGGAAGGTAGGCACTATTATTATCCTCATGTTACAGTTGATGAAACTGAGGCAGACAAGTTATATGACTTGGCCAGGGTCACCCAGCTAGTACTTCCTGACTACGGGCTCTCCTCCATACCACCCAACTGCCCTCAGACTTCCTGGAACCACGCTTTGATAACGATGGCGTTAGGTAGACTGGTCTATATTAAAGCTAGGGAAGGAAGAAAGGCCAAGGTCTTCCATTACATCGGGGGCCATCTCCAGTCGTCCTGATCTATATCTTGCTACTGGATCCAGATGGCTCCGGAGAGTGAGGCTGGTGACTTTGCTTAGCCCTGCCTCACTTAAATCCAATTCACTTGCATGTCATGACATCACCTTCCTGAGGTCATGGTCCTCTTCAAAGGACAAACAATAAACAATAACAACAGCTCTGTGACCATGGGCAAATCACTTAACCTCTTGCTAACTCTCTAAGGCTAAAAGTTACTGATAAATAGCCGTTCTGCAGTTGGTGGAGAGTTTCTGAACCTGGTTTAGGTTTTTGGCTTCTGGTGACTGTGAAGTTCGAAATTCTATGGATGGAGGTGGGGGTGGGGGATGGGAAGGGTAAATGCTGGTTTTGGGGTAAGAAGACCTGTCTTTGACTCCTGCCTTTGCTATTGACTACCTATGTGACCTTGGGCAAGTCATTTGTAAAATAAGGTGATCAGACTAGACTTTTAAGGTCTCTTCCACATGTAAATCTATGGTGCTATGAGCTACAAAATGAGGGGGCTGGGCTAAATGACCTCCCAGGTCCATTCTCCTTCTAATGAGGGTCTCACTAAGCTATCCAAACTTCAGTTAATATTCCATCTTTTTTTTTTTTTTAGCTGAGAAAAAAACCCTGTCTTATTGCAAATTCTCTAGTCAGAACCTGAGTAGGCTGAACAGTACAGGGAACAATGTTAACATACCCACTGTCTCCCAATGACAAACAACAACTTTCTCCTGTGGCCCAAAGCAAAAACCAATTACAAAATAGACAACTACATTTCTGACTCTCAAAGCGACGGTGGTGCTGCGTCTCTGAACATTTGTTGGTTTATTGGGACAACTACTTTCCACCCAGATAAGAAGAGTTCAAAACCAAGAAAAGAAGTATCTGTAATTAGGTCAAGCAACCACTGGGTGTCAGCAGCTATTGCAGCTTCAGCATCATGGAGCCCGGGATCACCTATATCCAAAATCTGGGGGGCGGTGCCTGCTTTGGGAAAAATAAAGAGAGAAGAAAGGTGAACCATTCAGGCAAAGAAATGCACAAACAGATACACGGACACGTCTGGTCTGGATGTGTTTCAAATTGAATGTTCATTGACATATACAAAACACACACACACACACACACACACACACACACACACAGAGTCATGGTACAATGTGCTGCATTTTTGCCCTTCAGAAACAGGCAACAGAGCTAAGATACAGTCACACATCTGGAATTTTCACTGAAAACACATGCCCAATTACGCAAAATGAAGACAGCATTTTTAGAAGAATTAAACATACAGCTATGTGATGAGCAGATTTACTGATTTTTTTTAAAAAATTTCCTCAGATTTAGAGGGTTAAAGGTAAAGTATTGTGGTCCTGGGAAGTCAAAAAGGACTTAGGTTGTATTGATTATTTCCTGCAATGGAATGTAGAAGATCAGCCTTTTTTCTCCCTTTCTCCCTTTCTTTCTTTCTCTTTCTTTCTTTCTTTCTTTCTTTCTTTCTTTCTTTCTTTCTTTCTCTTTCTTTCTCTTTCTTCCTTCCTTTCTTTCTTTCTTTCCTCCTTTCTTCTTTCTTTCTCTCTCTTTCTTTTCTTTCTTTCTCTCTTTCTTTTTTCTTTTCTTTCTTTCTCTCTCTCTTTTCTTTCTTTCTTTCTTTCTTTCTCTCTCTTTCCTTTTCTTTCTTTCTTTCTTTCTTTTTCTTTCTTTCGCTAACTCAGATTGAGAGACTGACCCTTTTACATTAAATAGACACTATCTAATTCTCAACTTACCCTACATTCATAAAGTCATAGATCTAGAGCTGGCAGACTCCTTCAAGGTCATCTCACCCAACCCTTTCATCTAACAAAGAAGGAAGTTAAATGATCTGCCCAAGGTCCCACGGATGGTTGTTATTGTTGTTGTTGTTTGTCCTTTGTTTTTGAGGAAAACCAATGAAACCATAATGCTGGAGTAAGATATGGTGTGTTTGGCTGTGGCTGATCAGATCAATACAAGTTCAGAAGGCACTACCACGGATCAGATGCAAGTAGTCCTTTAGAACGTTCAGAGTGGAAGTCGATCTGGATTTGTGTTTCTACAATTCTGCTTTGCTTATGGAGTACAGCATCTTCTTTGATGCAGGGACACCATGTTGAATTGTCCTGTGTCACTGTTTCCCATGTTTCAATCAATACTAAAGTTCTTCAGAGATACCTGGAGAGTGTCCTTATACCACTTCTTCTGACCTTTGTGTGAGCACTTAGCTTGTGTGAGTTCTCTGCAAAATAGTCTTTTGAGTAAGAGTGCATTTAGCATTTGATTTTGGCCAACCAATAAGTGAACCAGTAGTAAGTAGTAGAGCTGGGATATGAACTCAGGGTCTGTGACTTCACGTTCACTTATTTTTCCACGATACGATGTGCTTTTAAGTTTAGGAAGTGTTTTCCTCATATGATGCTTGTGCTGGCACCATTTCTCCCATTTTGCAGATGGGAAAATTGAGTGTAAGACAAGTTAAGTCATTTGCTCAATGTCAAACAGATCATAACTTCAAGAGCTGGGATTTGACAGTCATGGTATTTGGTTACCATCCACGTGGAACAAATACAAATAATTTCTACTGGGCCCAGGGAGGTGGGGCACTAACCATCTCTCTTTCTACTCCTTTATGGATTCAGGCATATGAAAATTGGGTTCAATCCTTGGGGACCCTGATCTCTAATGACAGAGTTCAGGTTCCTTTGTCTCAATTATTCAGACTCTGTGTGCCCCATCCTAGAACCTACAGGGAAAATAATAAAAAAAAATAAATTTAATTCTTGTCTAGGGTCTTCCCAAAAAGATAGAAAAGCACTAAATGTACCATGTAAACCTGGTAAAGGACAGCTATTTATTCCTCTACACAAAGGAAATTCTTAACAAAGAGACTCATGCATGTGTGTTAATAAAGACTTAAATAGCAGTGAATCCATGTAATTATTATTGTACTTCTCTGGGAAGTACCTAACAGCAAAAATATGAATCATTTTATGGGACTGCTGAATTGGCATTTCACTTTCACCTTAACTCTGCTCTCTCCAAATAAATCACTTTATATTCAGATCTCTTGATAAGGCAGACCATGGTCTGGACTCATTGTTCTGCTAGTGGTCATCTTCTTTAAGAAGAGCTAGAGTAGTTGTTGGTTCCTCCTGAGTAAAGTACAGCTGACATCATGTGAAGACCCCAGAACTTCCAACATGTCAAATTCACAAGACTGTCACCACAGGTAGAAATGTCCATTTCAGGATTTCTGTTCTGTTACCTCTACTCAAGACAGAGACAAAAGAAGAGAGACAGTCCAGGACCCACAGTTGGGCTCTCATATGCTGGACATATGCCTCTGTTGTGTGTTCAGAGCTCCATGTGGACAAGGTAGAAAAAGAGTATTGCCTCCCTTGACCATTCATGGGAAGAGGCTCTTAACAGAGTTCGGATATGTTTGGCAGATAGGAAGAGAGAACCAGAGTCTGGAGTTACTTCCTTTAAGGTCCACTGAGAGGGCCACAGATCCTGGCTTATAACTAATGTGAAAAATAAAATAGAAAACTTCAAATAATTCATAAAAACAATAGACAGCAGGCTTTTAAGATCATGGAAGACCATAGTCAGAAGTAGAGGGTGCCCTAGAAGTCATCAAGTCCAACTTATTAATTTTACAAATGAGAACATTGAGGTCCGGAAAGATTAAGTAATTTGTCCATGGTAACATGGGTAATAAGTATTAGAGGTGGGATTCTTCCCTATTCCAAGTCCAGTGTACTATTAGAGGGAGGGAGGTGCAGTAGATAAGAGTACTAGACTTGGAGTCAGGAAGACCTGAGTTCAAATTCCACCTTGGACAGCTGTGTGACCCTTGTAAAGTAGATTAATTGTTATCTGCCTCAGTTTCATCATCTGTCAAGAGGGGATAATAACATCTGTCTCATAGGGTTGAGGATCCAATAAGATATCATAGCATTTTGCAATCCTTAAACTGTTTTTTATTATTATTATTATTACCACTATGACATACTGTCGTTCTAATCCAAACACTTTCTCATTTTACAGGTGAGGAAATTAAGGCCCAGGAAAGGTAAGCGACTTGCTTGAGCCACTGTCTCTGAATCACTGTTAATGTCTTCCAACCCTAGCCTTCTGACTCCGGAGTAAGTACCATCTAGAGTTGGTGGGAAAGGAAGAGTGGCTGGACTCTCCTGGACATTCCTTGATAGGGACTGATCCCTGGAACCAAGGGGGACTTCTTAAGACTGACTTGATGAAGTAAAGGGTAGAGAATCTTTGTTTTGAATTTTAATTTATCTTTCTATGAAAGGCATGGACATACCCCCATGATGCTTCCTGGAAAATGGATTTCACTGATGGAGGCTGCAATGAAGATTAAATGTTTGGCTAACACTCTCTTTGGTCTTCAATTTCTTCTTACATTATAAGAGTAGCAGTGGATGTCTCAGGCTGTACACCCCACTTTTTTTCCCTGATTAGCCCATTTTCTTTTCCACTTGTTCATTTCTCTAATGACATCTTTTACTCTTTTTTCAATATTCCTTATTTATTATGTATTACAGCCTTCTCACACCAACTCCTACCCCTCTACTGAACTTTGATATTCATATTTAAATTTTTCAGAGACTGTGGTGTTCCATGACTACCTTGCAAATTTTTGTTTGAGAATTGGTTGTAGCCATGTGTGATAATGTACACCTGTAGTCTCTGTTACTATAGCTGGTGGATTGCTTGAGGTCAGAAGTTCTGAGCTTCACTGGGCTAAGCTAAACAGGTAGCTAAACTAAGCCTGTAACTAAAGAGCCCTGAGGGTGGAGGACCACTAAGCTGCCTCAGGAGGGGTGAGTTAGCCTGGGTCAAAAACATAGAACTTCAAGGCTCCCATGATGGTCAGCAGAGGGGTTGGTTACTTGAGTAGCTATTATACTTCCATCCTGGGCAAGATAGGGAGAACTAAGAAAAAGGAAGAAAGGAAGGAAGGAAAATGAAAGAAAGAAAGAAAGAAAGAAAGAAAGAAAGGAAGGAAGGAAGGAAGGAAGGAAGGAAGAAAGAAAGGAAGGAAGGAAGGAAGGAAGGAAGGAAGGAAGGAAGGAAGGAAGGAAGGAAGGAAGGAAGGAAGGAAGAAAAAAATAACGAAAGGAAGAAAGGAAGAAAAAAAGGATGGAAGGAAGGAAAAAGGAAAGGAAGGAAGAAGGAAAAAAGGAAGGAAGGAAGGAAGAAGAAAAAAGAAAGAAAGAAAGGAGGAGAGGAGAGGAAAGGAAAAGGAAAGGAAAAGATTTTCCCTCCTCAATGGACAGTTATCCTTCCTATCTGTACTGATTTTGCTCATATGTAAACTTTTTAATTTCACATAATTAAAATTATCCATTTTATCTTTTGTGAATTTTCCCATCAATTATTTGATTAAGAATTCTCCCACTTAGCCAGTGTTTTATGATGTAACCTTTAGTATTTAGTTTTAGTATCCATTTGGAACTTCCTGTGGCATATGGTGTAATATGCTAGTCTAAGCCTATTTTTTTTTTTTGGTCAAATGGTTTTCCAGATTTCCCAGATGCTTCTATCCACTAAGGATCCTTTCTCCAATGTGTTTTTATTCTTATATTTACCAAACGCTGGCCTGTTGACTTCGACTCTTAAGATTATTCTTGTTTATTTACTCTGCTTCATTGATTTAGTTTGAAATTTTTTGACCAGTGCTCAATAGTTTTGATGACTACTGTTTTACAATAAAGTTTGTTTAGAGTACCATTCCCCCTTCAATCTTGCCTTTTTTACTATTTCTTTTCATATTTTATATTTTTTTGGTTCCTCCAAGGAAATTTTGTTATCATTTTGTTTAACTCTCTAAAGTTATCCTTTGAGAATCTTATTGGTATAGTGCTAATTCTATGAATTAATTTTGGTTTTGTCATAATTTTTATTATGTTGGTGTGGTTTATTTATGAGCAATTGACACAGCTCCAATTATTTAAATTTTTTTATTTCTGTAAAGAATATTTTCTAATTGTATTTATATAAGTCTTGAGTGCATATTGGTTTATTGACCTCCACATATGTTGTACATTTTGGAGTTATTTTGAATGGGATTTCAACTTTCTAGAATTTCTTCTTAGTTTTTGTTATTGCCGTATGTAAATACAGATAATTTTTGTGAATTTATTTCGCAACCTGACACTTTATTAAAGCCATCATTACAATTAAGTTCTTTGCTGATTCTTTGTGATTTTCTTTTCTTCTTTCTTTCTTTCTTTCTTGAGACAATTGGGGTTAAGTGACTTGCCCCGGGTCACACAGCTAGTAAGCGTCAAGTATTTTTTCTGAGGCCGGATTTGAACTCAGGTCCTCCTGACTTCTGGGCTGGTGCTCTATCCGCTGCACCACCTCACTGCCCCGATTCTTCGTGATTTTCTAAGCCAACTGTAATATTGTCTGTAAATAGAAACAAACTTGTTCACTCTTTGGTGATGTTTCTGCCTTCAATTTTTTCTCTTGTATTATTGTTATACTTAGCACTTTCTAGAACTATGTCAAATAATACTAGGGAGAAGAGCATCCTTGGTTTACAGCTATATGAATTAGGGAAATTCCTAATGATTTTCCATTGCAAATAATTCTATTCTTTGGTTTTAGAGATATATTTATTAAAATATATTTGTTGTTATTGTTGTTGTTGTTCAGCTATTTCAGTCATATCAGACTCTTCCTGACCCCATTTTGGGTTTTCTTGACAAAGATACTGGAATTTGCCATTTCCTTCTCCAGCTCATTTTATAGATGAAGAATTGAGGCAAACAGTGTTAAGTGACTTGCCCAAGGTCACACAGCTAGTAAGAGTTTGAGGCCAGATTTAAACTCAGGAATATGAATCTTCCTGGCTCCAGGCCCAGCACTCTATTCATTGTGCCAGCTAACTGCCTCTACACGTTAAATATATATTTGTTATTTTTTAAAATGGCCTCTCTATGTCTAAGATTTTTAGGGTTTCTACCATAAATAACTGCTGCCTTTTGTTAAAGGCTTTTCCTATCTCTTTTGATATAATCACATGGAGTTGGTTGTTTTGATTTTTAATGATGAAAATGTTAGTAAATTTCCTATTGCTGATCCATTCTGGTATCTCTGGCATAAATCCAACTTGATCATAATGAATAAATTTTGGGGATGTTTAGTTACTTTGTTTTTTTGAGGTTTTATTTAAAGTTTTGCATCAGTTTTCATTAATGATATCTATCTATAGTTTTCTTTCTCTACTTTGTCTTTCCTTGGTTTAGGTGTGAGACTTTATTAGTCTCAGTAAAAGGACTTTGGTATAGTGCTATTGTTCTCATTAATCAAGAATAACAGGTGTGGTATAAATATTAGTTGCTATATGAATGATTCATGGAATTTTCCTATAGAATCCATCTGGACCAGGTTTGTTTTTTCCCCTTTGGTAGTTCTGTTATGACATTCAGTTTCCTTTCTGAAATTAGATTGTTTAAGATCTCCATTTCTAACTTTGTTAATTCTGATATTTTAGAGTAGATAACAATCTATTTCCTTAAGGTCTTGGTTTTGTTTGTCTACAATTTTGTTTAATACTGAAAGTTCTGCTAATTCTTTATATTTAATTTTGTTGTTTATTTATCTTATTGATTTTTTAAAGTAATTTGATTTTTCTTATTCTTTCTTAGAAATCAGGTTGGCTAAATATATCAATTTTGTTATTCTTTCTAAAGAACTAACTTTGAGGGGTTTTTTTTTGGATATTTCAATAGTTGTTTTCCATTTTAGTTATTTGTCTTCTTTTTTTTTTAAAGATTTTTTTCTTTTTGTTCTTATTTTAAATATGTTAAGTAGGTGTTTTTCTAATTCTTTGAACTGTATACTGCATCCATAAATTCTAAATTGGTTGGTTCTCCAGTTGTTTTTTTTAATTGTATACTCAATTAGTTCATCATTAACAGTGTTCCTCAACTCCAGTCTCCTAGTGAGAAGAGGAAGGATTTCCTGGGTAATGTGATCTTGAAATCTAGTCTTCTGCCGAGAGAAGGGGAACATCCAGGGAATCACTAGATTCAGAGGTTCCAGTTGTTTCAATAGGGAGAGAGGTTGACTAGTTGTCTAGTAGCCCCAAAATTGTTTTTTTTCTGATGAAAGTTGAAACTACTAGTTGTTACTGTTCAGTCTTTCCAGTTCTGTCTGATTCCTCGTACAGTTTTATCAGGTCTCTTCTTGAATGGCTTTGACTGATGCCATGCTAGGGCCAGATCTTCTCAAAAATAAAAAATATTCCAAATGAGCTATCCAATACCCTATACTAGGGTGTTCGACCAAGCTCCGAGAAGAGATCATCATGCATGAGTACAATTTGTAACCCATGGCCCAGTGCCCCAAAATGAAAATAAAACATTCTCTACCTTGAAAGGCTTCTATTCTACTTGGGAGAGGAGAATGGAACTCATACACATATGCATATATCAAAGGTAAAATGAGTAGAGACAGAGACTTGTCTACTTAACTCCAGGGAGAATCAGGGGAGATGTCACAGAAGAGTGGTATGTGAGCTGATACTTGAAGGAAGATAATTGCGAAGAATATAGAAAAGAAGGAAGGATATTCTGTCCATGGGGAAGAGCCTATGAGACTCTTCCTTTGGGAAATGATAATTCAGTTTGGTTGGAATGAACGTGAAGGGGAATACAATGAAACAAGTTTGGAGAGGGAGGTTGGAACCAGATGGTGGACATCCTTCAATATCAAACTGAGATGGTCTGACTTTATGTTTAGGAAGATTATTTTGCTGAATTATTTGAAAAATGGATCGGATTGAATACAAGTTCAATTTGGAAGTTGTTCTAATCATCTAGTGGAAAGGTAATGAGGGACAAATCTAGGGTGATGGTCCTTATAAATGGAGAGAAGGAGGTAGAGATGTCATATAGGTAGAGTCTATAAGACTTGGCAGTTCATTGGACATAGGCGGTGAGGAGAGGAAAGCTTTAAGGATGACTTGGATGTCATGAAACTGAATGAAGAGAGGGAAGGTAGCATCTTGTTTAGGGAAAAAGATGATGAGTTCTATTTTTGGACACATTGACTTTAAGATGATGACAGAACGTCTAGGAGGACATCTCCAGCAGGCAGTTGGTAATATGAGACTGAAGTTCAGGACAGAGGTTATGAAGGGACATACAGATTCGGGAGTCTTCTGCCTAGAGACAATAATAGAATCCATGGAAGGTGAGGAAATCACTAAAAGAAAGAGCATAGAGAGAGAAGAGGCTTCAGGTCACATGGATCCTCTAGGGGCAGAAAAAAGAGGCCTTTTTTTTTTTTCCACCCCTCCCTGTCTATAAAGTTGTCTTGTCCCAAATCTACTTGCAGTAAGTGGCCAAACTTGTCTTGAGTCCAAACTATGGGCTGGGCCTGGGCTGGCAAGCAACACAGGACAAGAGTGTGGTTCCAGGAAAGCCTTCCCAAAGGCCCCACCCTTCTTTGGGGATTGGGATCAAACCCAGTAGTAACCTCAGGATTGACGGACATTATATGCTTATGAATTACATTTTTCTAAATAATTTATCAACACCTCAAGAGGACTCCGGACCAAGCTCAGAGCCACATGTGTTTTCCATGTGTGCTGCATCTGTCAAAAGTAACCAAACAAATCTGTATTTAACTTGTCAGACTGTAATCAAAAGTTCCACTAATTACTTCCGCATGAAGCCTACCAAGCGCTTTCCCTTAATCATCAGGAACAACTCCCATTATCCAGCAAAACAGCTCCATAATACTGTTTGATTGGGCTTTGTGGGCAACCGAAGAGGCACAGCTCAGAATGGGACTACGGGTCCAGCTCATCTCCTCCAATGGAGATTTTCTCATTTGTTCAAACCTTTGACCCTACAAAAGTCAGCATTGCCACATCAAGAGTGTGACTATGGGAAAATGCAGTATAAAGACCGCATTCCCGAATAAGGGTTGGACATTTGCACCAGAGAGAGGAGCTGCGCCAGAAAGCTAGATTCTGGCAAAGAAATTAGCCTTTCTAGGCTGCTGGCCCAATAGACTGTGGAATGGTGGCAAGCCGAAAAACTGCCAATTTTTATATACACTACTTGGATCACTTGTTTTTTCCTTCATAGGACCAATACCATTGGGATAGCAAGAGCCAAGGGCTTTTGAGTCCAGGAAGAAAAGCTAAGACCCTTGCAACATTGAATTCTTTTCCCTTGGCCTTCTTTATGGGCCCAAACTTTAACTCCATCTTAGAGGTCTTCACTGTGAAAGAATGGAAGGGAAGGAGGGACAGGAAGAAGAAGGTCTAGATGTAACAGGTGTCTTATAGATCTTAGAGATAATCTATCGGTTTTACAGAGGGGCTTATAGATGTAACAGAGGGCAGAGATGTAAGTGGTGTTATATAGGTAGAAACTATGATACTTAGCAATTCATTGGCTATGGGAGGTGAGGAAGAGAAAAGATTTAAGAATGATTCGTAGTTCTTGAACTGAATGATGAGAGAGAAGGATGGTAATTCCCTCTCTTTTTGAGACATGCTCAGCCATCATTCCTAGTGACTGTGTGGAAGCTTGGGGAGAGGGAAGGGCACCTGAAATATTTGAAGAGGGAGGAGGAAATGTAACAGAGGGGGCTTGCTCAGATTTTCTCTTCCTGGTGGATTACACAGAGCATGCACATTTATCTCCTGCCTGGTTTCAATCCAACATGTGGAATTTTAGAGACCTGTTTGACTGAAGGGAAAATATTTGGGGATGAAAAATAAAGAGGCTTTTAATTGGGTGCTGAAGTCAAAGAACTAACGACTCAGGAATGGCTAAGCCAGAACTGAATGCACATGAAAAAGGGGCATATGTCTCTTTCCTTAGCTACTTTGAGTAAGGAGACTGCTTTGAGCTTTGTGGTGGGGGAAGGTCAACTGGTTACATTCCTCCTCTTGGCTACCATGTGTCTATAGAGCTCTGTTTTGTTGGGTACCCAAAGGACTTTTGAGTTTGTCCAGTCTAAAGCAAAGTCTGCCAGAGGCAGTAGCTGTAACCACAGATGATATAAATGCTCATGCAGCAAATTGTGGGCATCACAAAGTCTAAAGAGATTGCAGGGGGTGCCCATGGACTGGTCTAACCCAACAGTAGCCTAGTCTGGTGAAGAGCCAATGTAGCAGCAGCCAGTGTGGGAATTGCTTGACTCATCCCAGCAGTGGATTGACTCACCCAGCCAAGACATCATTGCAATTACAATCCTTTTTTTTTTTTGCAGTGTTTTCAAATAGTTGAATGTAGTTCCAAGACAAAGTGTGATTACATTTCTACACATATGTAATATGCACATGTGAGTTTCCAAATTTCACTTAATCCCCCCAAAATGATAAAAAAAACACTGTGAGTAACAAGCTATGACATAGTTTCCCACAATGGGACCCACTTTCTCACCCAACAGTAATACTACAATTAAAATAACTATACTGCTCTATAATTTTTTCTCTTAAAGTCATCTCACAAATTTGCAATGCTATTATGTTTCCAAGACTAATACAAATTCCCTCCATTTTCTATGATGAAATGATTATTAATTTAGAAGCACATCATGATTAAAAACACAAGCATTTTTAGTAGCAAGAACCTGTTCAGCTAAGAATTAATTTTCTTGCAAAATGTTCTAAAGCCTAGTAAAACATCCATTCTCATAATATACCTATAATATCAGACTAAGGAATAGGTTATGCATAGGTCTATAACACGTTGGCTTGTTTTAAAAAAAAGGTAGACATTTATAAATACAGAAGAAAGAGGAACAATTCACACAAGAAAAAGAAGTACACAAGAAAATACTATTGCAAACAATAATTTTTAACAAAGATTAACACAGATTAACACTTTTATTGAAGAAACCATATAAAGAAAGAACACACTATACCAGGGCTTTTGTAGGATTTCTGCACTGAGATGACACTAGAGAAAGGTCTATGTAATTTTCCAAAAAGAGATAGTTTTATCACCTCTTTCCTTAGCTACTTTGAGTGAAGAGGTTGCTTTAAGGTTCTGGTTGAGGGTCAACTGGCTACATTCCTCCACAATCGTGATGGGACACTACTATGCTGTAAGAAATGATGAACATAGGAAACATAGAAAGACTTGCATTAAATAATGAAGACCAAAATAAGCAGAACCAAGAGAACACTGTATACAGTAACAGCAATATTGTTTTAAGAATGGCTTTGAGCGACTAAGTAATTTTGACTTTTATAAATACCCAAATTAACCATAAAGAACATATGGAGAAAGACGCTATCTGCATCCAGAGAAAGAACTGATAAACAAAAGTATGTATAGAATAACTTTACACATATATACCAATTTGTTCCTAATGGTAGCCATCTGTAGGGCTGGGGAGAGAGATGGGGAGGGAATGGAAAGGGGAAAAAATTTACATGATAACTTTATTATATATTTAAAAGAAATAGCAAATTGTACATAATAGATTTGAAGTTTCACATACAATCCTCTTTCTTTATTATACTATCTTATGGAAATGCTTATTTTATTCCATAAATTAAAAATTAAATTTAAAAAAGGTCTATGTGAGATAGCAATAGGGAGAGAGCCATTTTTCTTGGATTGGTGATAGAACAACAATTATAATTCTTAGTTGTGCACGCTAAAAGGGTCCAGTTTTGGTAGAGATGCTGGAAGAGGCCTTAGAGGCCATCTAGTTGAATCCTATCATTTTACATTTAGGGAAACTGAGATAAAAAGAATGGAAACGACCTACCTGAGGTCACACAAATAGGGGGAGCCTTGAAGGAAGACGGTAAGAATTCTGAGGAGAGATGAGGGAGTATGTGCCACAAATGTGGGAACAGCTTATACAAATAAAAACATAGAATGGGGAAAGATGTTGACCTTGGTAAACCTAGTCTGGATGGAATGTAGGCCTTGCGAAGGGGAGTCATGTGAGCTGAGGCCGGAAACCTAGGGTGGAGCCATATTGTGATGCACCTTCAAGGACAAGCAGGGGGACTGTATTTTATCCCAGAGGCAAGCTAAAGCTTCTTGATCAGAGGACTCACAGAGTAAGGCCACATGTAATAGTTTACATGAGAGGAGATGAGAGCCTGAACTGGTGTAATGTCATGTCAATGGAGAGAAGATGTAAGTGATGCTGTGGAAGGAGAATCCCAAAGACTTGATAACTGATAGGATAAGAGTGGGGTGAGAGAGGCAAGATTCACGGCTGACTTTGGGATTTGTAAACCTGGGTATTGGGAGGAGCGGTGATGCCCTCAACAGAAATAAGGAAGTTTGGGGAGGGGAAATTTAGAGGAGTACATTCCGAGTTGGTGATATTGTTGAGACTGGTGGGTGAAGATTTCACACAGTTGGTGATTTAGGATTAGAGTTCAAGACAGAGATTTTGGCTGGATATTT
Organism: Vombatus ursinus; assembly: GCF_900497805.2. NCBI lineage: Eukaryota > Metazoa > Chordata > Mammalia > Diprotodontia > Vombatidae > Vombatus > Vombatus ursinus. Next base: position 14,008,537 of record NW_020954639.1, on the reverse strand, counting down.
AGATCAGGGAGTAATCTGCACAGAGAGAATACTTAGATCCATGGGAGCAGATATAATAATCAAGGGTGAAATCATAGATAGAGAACATCCCTGGGGGATACTCCCATACAGGAGATGGATCCTAATCCAGCAAAGAAGGAATTGAGAAGGAATGGTCAGAGAGGTAGGAAAGAGAGAGCATGTCCATTAATTAAGCAATAAACATTTATTAAGCAACTACCACGTGCCAGGCACTGTGCTAAATGCCAAATGTCATGAAAACCAAGGAGGGAGAGAGTGTCCGAGAGAAGGGAGCAGTTGACTGGGCCAAAGTCTGCAGAGAAGTCAGGTAGAATGAGGACTGAGAAAAGATCATTGAATTTAGTGATTAAAAGTTTTGTTGGTAATAAAAACACACCTGTTCTATCCTGAAAATTATTTTTCTCTCCCACTAGTTTTTCTAGCTTTTGATGTTAAAATAAATGTGTACCTGCTACCCAAGAATATCCTGGGCATATGTTTATTGAATGTGTGGGAGGTATGAGAGACAGGATATTAAGTGTGAAAAAGACCCAGAATTTGAAAGTCATCCATAAATAATCTGCAGCAAAGGTTTTTATGTCACAGACCCCTTTGGAAACGGTGAAGCCTGTGGTCTCCTTCTCAGAAGAATGTTTTTAAATGCATAAAATAATTCAGGATTACAAAGAAAACTAAAAGTTAGTGAAAATGATTTTTTCCCTTCCAAATTCATGGACACCCTGAAATCTGTCTGTGTGGCCCTTGGGGACCTCAGGTTAAGAACCCCTGATCTACAAAATCTTTTTTTTTTTTTTTGGTCAAGATTAGACAACAAAGTAATCAGAGGACATGGGTTCTAATTTCAGCCCTCCCACAAGTGTAGTTGCATTACCTTGGATAAGGCATTTAAACTCTCTGAGCCTCAGTTTGCTCATCTGTAAAACAAGGGGGATGAACAAGTTATCTAAGGTATGCTTATTCTAAGCCTAGTGTACTTTAAAAAGTTTGTTTTCCCCAACACCCTTATTTGAAAATGGGAAGTGAAGGGAAAGTCTGTATTTTCCTGATCCGAACAGTGGCATTTGTCGAAAGCAAACAAATAAATGAAAACCCATCTTGCTTTTTCTCTGGAGGGAAGGCTGCCTGGCTCCACGGGGGGAGGGGGAGCTTCAGTTGAGCTAGGCCTGTTTCTAACCTGGAGGGCTTATGAGACTCGTGGAGCTTTTTTGAGATTCACTGTTTGTTTTCAATGGGAAATTACTCAAAATGTAATAAGGAAATATTTTGCTGAGTAAATAGATTCGTTTACATTCTGTGGCATGGATGGTTAGAAAAGAATGCCAGTCTTTTAGCTCTCTTGGCTGAAATGCCTTCTGAGGGAGAGGACTTTCTCTTTTTGCTAGCCTTTTTTCCTCCCTTTATGAAATCAGATACTTTAAGGACCCTTTTCAAAACTCAATTAAAAAAATCCATATTTCCACAAAAGCCTGTGGTTTTTATCACTTTGGGCCTCTTCCCTTGCACTGGGGAGCCTTGGCTTCTCTCTCTCCCTGGAGAGTTTTTTAACTCACTGCCCAAGAACCTAGCTATATTCTGTCCTTTCAGCTATAGACATTTCTTCTTGCTCCCCTCCTCTTTCCCAATATTTCATCTTTCACTTGTCTTTGGGAAAGTTCACGCTGTTGGTGTCTCAATGTTTCTCCAAGGCCATGGGGGCCATATGCTACTGGAAATGTTATCTCCAGAATACTGTGGTCTTCCTTGTTCTTGTCCCGTGTTGGTTAGCTGGTTGAGGTCATCTGCACACACGCACACACGCGCACACACACACACACACACACACACACGTACACACCGTATCATTGGATTTAGAGCTGAAAGGGATCTTAAAATTTTGTACAAATTCTTTCTTTTCCAGATGAAACTGAGGACCAAGGTGGGGGGTCAAGTGAATTGTTCAGGGTCACAGAGGTCAACCTAAATATTCTCCTTCCAAATCCAGCCTTCTTTTCACTACTCTGAGCTGCCAATTTAGTGAGTGTTCTTTTAATTCCAGTGCCTGAATTTTCAAGGTGAATGTCTGTGAAACCCTGAAAATCTAATTTCTATGGAACACCATTTATTGTTTTTCTTTTTCCCCTTGTGTCCTCCTCTCCTCCTTCTCCTTCCTTATAAATCTGGCAATGTCTCAGATTGGATCTGCTAAGATAGATCATTAGCCGAGACAAGTTCTCATTTAGTGTTACAGAACCATAAGCACACGTGCACGTGTGCAGAGTACAACATGTGCTGCTGAAATATACCAGAGAAAGTCATATAACTTGTGTTGATTTGGTTGACTACCAATTTACTTTGTCTAATTTCAACTGGGTATCCACTACTGAATGGCAATCCTTTTATTCTTCTTGGCTTGACTGTTCTACTCTCCCCTACCCCAACCAGGCCTAAAATGCATCACATCGTCTCTTTAGACTCTTAGAATACTTAGCTTCCTTCAAAATTTAGCTTGAGCAATATCTCCTACCTTATGCCTTTCCTGATCATCCCCAGTTGCCGGTGACCTTCCTACCCCAGAAATTATTTTGTATTGGCTTAGTTTCCTTGAATTTGAGTCTCCTAACTCACTTAAGTTGGAAGTGAAGTAGATACTCACAGGCCCTATCCCAATACTGATCAACATAGAAGCTTTAACTGGCAAAAGACACAAAGGAGCCTATAAGCTGGTTCAAAAAACAACACTCAGGTAACGCATTAGTTCTCCCAGAAGGAACCTGAACTTGGCGGTGCTTTTGGGGGCAAACCTTCAACATTTTAGGGAGTTGTGTCCCAGTTGCTTCCAACTCATATTCTGAGAAAAATTCATTCTTTGGAATGCTAGTCTTTAATCTGTACTCCAAATCTATGGGGAACCATGTGCTGCTCTTGGCTCCTACATATTACTGTTACAAGAACCAGGGCCAGATTTCCTAGGACCAGGCCCATTGTACTGCACATTTGTCTATCTTCTGGAGCGCAAAGGAGCTCTGAGAGAAAATGAACTGATCTATTGACTCACTTTGATACGCCGAGGAGGCTTCTTGGACAAGAGTTCACCTTGCTCTGTCTTTGCTAGCCAATAGTTGAAGTCCCCAGTGACCTTTCAGCAAACTACCAGTGGGCAGGCCCATGTCTCCATGGGGTGGGGCCCGTCAGATGTCTTCAAACAAAAGTCTAGCCCTATAATCTCACACTTCAACTGGGAGCAACTCATCAAAGTGCTCAAGGACTCCTCTGATTAACTCCTGTTACATGAGTAAGAGATCTATCATTTCCCAAGTGGCAAATCTCCAAAATGTTTCTGTGTTTCTTCTAGTGCTGTGTTGGAAAAACTGGAAAGTACTGAAAAACCTCAGCAGATAAAAAAAACATTTTTTAAACTTTTTTTCCCTTTTAAACTTTTATTTTTAGCACTGTCTATGTGCTCAATGAGAGGAGCATTGTGTCGTAATAAGGTACTGGAGTTGGGCCAGGGGGATCTGGATTCAAATCCTGCTTCAGATTACCTATATAACTCTGAGCAAGGCGCTTAACCTCTCTGTGCCTCAGTTTACTGAGGACTAGATAAAAATAAACAATTGTTGACATGTGTGTGTGTGTGTGTGTGTGTGTGTGTGTGTGGCAAGGGAAGTTTCTTGTAATTTGCAAAACACAACCGTAGCTAGTGAATATCCACCAAAGTTTGAGTTGTCTGTTTCTCACAAAAGTTCTTTTTTCTCCTCTTTGAAAGTAAAGTAACCCTTCTACACTTGGTAGTTGCTCTAATTAGGACTTTTTTCTACGTGTGTCATGGGCCCTTTTGGCAGTCTGGTGAAGCTTATGGACAGGCCCCTTCTCAGGATACTGTTTTTAAATATATAAAATATATAGGATTAAAAATAAAACTAATTATATTGAAATATTGTTATCAAAATATTTTTTTAAAAACAGGTTCACAGTCTCCAGGTTGAGAAGCCCTGCTCTTTTTGATATGGTCTCATTGCTGCATGGGGGCTTATATTCATTCATTAAATTATATCTCAATGGTTCTATACACTCACTAGCCACCTGATCTCATCCAAATTCCCCTTACCTGCTACTCTTTCCTTCCACCCCCATGCTCACTCATACCCTAGAAAAAGTGTAATGGTTATTTCATGTAGTAAATTGTACGGAAAGTTACTCCCTTGGGTTTCTCTTGAAGAAAGCAAAGATAACATAACCTGCCAACATTTTAATGTTGGAAGGAGGTCCCATGAAACAGCTTTCATAATATAATGAAGGTTGTGTTTCTCCTAGGATCGGCAGCATAGTTAGCACTCTGTTATAAGTTATATGGGTTAAAATAAAAATCCCTTCCCAGTGTATCATCATGGCAGAGAGGTAATCCCAGGTCTTCAAAGACTACACTACTAATGCTCAAGTGTTAGCAGTTTCTGCTATACTGGAAAGCCTTTGAATGTTGTCCCAGTAACAGCTTCTATCTGCTTTCTGATGATGAGCTACGCTAAGTGTGGACAGCCTCATCCCCAGCTAGGCTGGCCATTAGGCAATGGCTTCCTTGACCATAGCAACCCAGGAAACAAATAAAAAATGCAAAATGGACTTTTGTCCTACAAGCCCTCTCTTGCTTCTATAATGACAATGGAAGTGGTGCAAAACTGGGGAAAGGTTTCTAAGAATCATACAGTATGTATGTAAGGACTGCTCTCCACTTATAGCCCCTCTTATCTCTCATCTGGGCAAGTAGACACCTAGTCATTCTCTAGACCAGCTTACTCACTCCAACCTGCTCTTTACACTAGAAAGTCTAGGTTCCCAGAGAAAGACCATGATCATGTAGTTCATGTTCTCTCAGAGCCCTAAGTAACACTTACGAAGGGAAATATACTTCCTCAACTTATCACTCTAGCTCATGAGCCCCCTCTGATGCATTTCTATTTACACAACCAGAACTCACAATAATGACACTTTGAAATCTTAAACATTTACTTAATAATAATGCAAAAGAAATTATATTATAGGTTTTCATATATTAAAGCAAGTACATGAATAAAAAAAAATCACAATCCATACATGAATCCAGGTCACACTCTTCCACCAATGCATTCAGTATCTATTGGTGATACTGAATGCGTATAGAAACATGAGTGAGGAAAACCTATGTGGTCAGGGTACCTTGCAACTTTTAAACTGTGAACTGTGATATCCTCTGTCTCAGGAACTGTCCGTAAAAGTCCACTAATATATGTAACTTCAGTATTAAATAGATGTTTCCACTTCTAGGTTGAGTAGATCCACACTATATTTGACCAATACTTCCCAGGGCATGATATATGAGTCAAACTCTTTGATCTTCTGAGTGACTACTATGATTCTTTGCTTCCAAAATACTCCCTTGCTCATCTAGGCTTACTTATCAGTGACAACTGTAGTTATCTATTGCTTCCAAAAAGAAAAAAATTCAAACTTAGCTGATGCAGTTCTAAAATCTGTCATTTTGCCACTCTTTTTCTTCTCTTATTTTTTTGGGTTTGGCCTCTAGCTCCTCTGCAAACAACTCCATCTTAGCTTATAATTAGTAAGCAAATTTTTTTTTAATTTTAATTTTGCTTTTTGGTGAGGTAATCGGGGTTAAGTGACTTGCCCAGGGTCACACAGCTAGTAAGTGTCAAATCTGAGGCTGGATTTGAACTCAGGTCCCTCCTGACTCCAGGGCCAGTGCTGTATCCACTGTACCACCTAGCTGCCCCTAAGCAAATTTTTACATTTATATAATCAGATAAACTACATTTATTCCAAATTCATAAAATGACTGTGATGTCTATATCTCCCCAGTATATTACAGCTTATCACATTCAAAATTCAACAAATGTCTCAGCACTCTGAGTCAGACTCAACCTCCCCCAAGCATCTTTCAGGGTAATGGATTCTCTTTGAACTCTGAGCAGATCTTAATTCAGCAACAAACCTTAAAGGGACAGCATATTGCATCTATAAACATGAAATGTTAGTTACAGCAATGGTTGTGGAAAATATTTTCCTGAGAGGTCAAAGCCTAAAAGTGGTAAGTTATTGTTTTAAAGGTATAATCCAAGGCAGGTTCATAGCCTTCAAATGAGGTCATTGTGAATGATGCCAAAGTTAAGTGGATGTCTACTGGAAATTTTTTGATGCTTCTCTGTGAGGGATTTTCAAAGATACTCATTTGTCATTCTATGTAGGGATGCTTTATGTCTCTTCAAAAGCAATCTGAATTAGTGCTTCTTCCTTCTTTCCTTCCATCCTTCCTTTTTGCCTTCTTTCTTTTATTTTGTTTGTTTTTTCTCTCTTCCTAGTTTCCTTCCTTTCTCCTTCCCTTCCTTCCTTCCTCCATTCTTCCCTCCTTCTTGCCTCCTTACCTCCTTCCTTCCTCCCTCCTTCTTTCCTCTCTCCCTCTCTCCCTCCTTTCTCCCTCCCTCTCTTCCTTCATTCCTTTCTCTCTTTCCTTTCTTTTCTTTTCTTTCTTTCTCTCTTTCTTTCTCTCTCTTTCTTTCTTTCTTTCTTTCTTTCTTTCTTTCTTTCTTTCTTTCTTTCTTTCTTTCTTTCTTTCTTTCTT